>NC_064616.1:963454827-963757857 GCF_023898315.1 Schistocerca nitens | reverse complement strand
CGGTACCGGAAAACAAACTCCGCATGAGAATGAAAGCAGACACTTCCAGCGACTATCTACATCCATGTGGAGAGAGCATCAGTACCCATAAATGACACTTTATCATTAATTTTAGCATTGCGTCTGACTGGACTAATTCGCTCATGTGAGTTTCACACCATCTTCCTGAAAACATGGCTTTTCTGTGAACAGTAACAGTTACCTGATGATCTCATCATTCTGCAATAAAACGCGAATAGGATGGTCTCCTCCTTCTTACCTAGCGTATCGTCCTTGTGCTATTTCTGTCGGCACATCGAGAGATGTGGCAGAGAAACTCTTGTTCTGTATATGTCTATGAATATTAAAAATTATATTCCAAGTGTATTCGTGCTGAACTATTTTTGTGTTATGTTTGTGAGGTCTACGTGTGAAATAAGATCGAAATTTGACTATCTGGGGATTACGCATAAAAACCACACTCGCTCTGTCTTTTGTAAAAGACGAATGGTGGTTAATCTGGTTCGTTCATTCCAACTGATCTTGTGCTTGGAAATGTTGCTGTGGATAAAACGTGGATGCAGAACTTCACACCCACTAACGCAACAGCAACTAAAGCATCCGCAGTGGCAGAGCGATCGCTCCGCAGCGAAAGAGGCGGGGTCGGTTTTATGTGCCCGCAAGATTACAAGCTGTCATGTGCGTCCACAGAAATTATGCAGGGGAGAGGGGCAAGGATCTAAAATTACCATTTTTTTATGTAAATCAGTTGGTCAGTTTCGAGATATGTCACGCCACAAGAGCTAAATTTAATAGGTATCACAAAAACATTATACATATCAGGGAACTGGTTATCTCATATGCTGTAGAAGTGTATGAGAATTCTGTAATGAATAAAAAATTCGACGTTCACTATTAAACACTGATGAAATCTTAAAACCAGTGAACGATGACTAACACGGCTTTTATAATGTCCAGTTTGACTCATCTTGGAGGCGACTGCAGATGAGTCCTGTGTCTGCTTATATTCACGTTTGGCGGATTGATATGCAGTTGGCAACTATTTGTGTCACGTAAGGTGTATATGTAAAATAGTCCTTGTGGTGTACGGCCTCTCTAGAGTTTAACCTTAACGATGTTGCGCCTGAGTCGTAGGCGCCTTGGCCGTCTACGGTGCTCTAGGCTTTTGGAGGACACAGCAATTTGCATTTCAGCACAACGTAAGAAGTAGGCAGGAGTAACACCATCTACGTTTTGTATATAAGTCAAGATTACACAACGGGTTTCTCATTCATTGATCGCATGTGAATGTTGTTTACTTGTTGGAGGGTCGTGTTATACCTCATGTAAGAAGGGAAACGTCTGTCTGCAGTTTATCGTTCCGCGATACTGCTGCTCGCGTTGGTCGACATCCCACAACTGTCATGCGATTATAAAATCGATGATTCCAGATGGGCCAAATCCAACTCCATGCAGGATCTCGGTGGTCCTGCGTCACTAGTGCCCGGAAGGAGAGACGTTGTTCGTTCGGCCGTGAAGGATTGTGGAGCCACGTAATGTACCTCGAGTCAAGAAGTGTGCCTATTTGCAGCAAGACATATATCCACATGGTCAGTGCGATGACTATGGAGCACCATGTGCTGTCGATACGACGACCATTGTTGCGGCTTCCCTTGACGCGGAAGCAGAGAGCGGCTGGCCGACGGAAGTGCGCCCAACAACAATGGAAACAGGAGCGGCACCGCGTCAACTTTCCGGACGAATCCTGGTTCTGTGTACAGTATCGACATAGGCGCCTCCATGTGTCGAAGCTCCAAGGTGAACGAACATATCCCAATTGCATTCGTCATCGTCATACAGCCCCAGTATCTGGTAGATAGTGCAAGGTGCCATTGGGTAAACAACACGTTCTCCTTTGGTTCGTACAGAAGGTAATTTCGACAGCAAGCGTTACATTTTTGTCACGCTGAGGCTGGTGACTGTGCTCTATCTGTGAGCTCTCCATGGTGTTATCTCTCAACAAGATACCTCTCTATGAACCATGGACTTTGTCAAAGTGGGGTCGATTTCGTGTCTTAACGAAACAAATAGCTGTACAATACGCGAACCACAACACAGGCATATATCTGGAGAGACGAGACAACCTGTGGTTCCTGCATAGGACAGCAGGCTTTTCAGTAGCTGAAGGGCTATGGTCTTGATGGCTGACTGATCTGGCCTTATAACATTATCCAGCATGGCCTTGCAATGATAGTAGTGCGAACTGTTGAAAGCGAGGGTAAACTATAGTTACCTTCCCCGATAGCGTATAGCTCTACTGTATGGTTGATGATGACATCATAGGTTGGTTTGTTGATTTGAGGGAGGAGACCAAACAGCGAGATCTTCAGTCCCATCGGATTAGGGAAGGATGGGGAGGGAAGTCGGCCGTGCCCTTTCAAAGGAACCACCCCGACATTTGCCTGGAGTGATTTAGGGAAATCACGGAAAACCTAAATCTGGATGGCCAGACGTGGCTTTGAACCATCGTCCTCCCGAATGCGAGTCTAGTGTGCTAACCATTGCACCACATCTCTCGATGATGATGTCATCATATTCTTGGGTAAAATATTGCTGAAGTACAGTAGTCGCCCAGTCGCATCTCTCTGTGCGGACTACTAAGGAGGGTACTGTCATCATGAGATATAAAATTGGCGTTCTACAAAAAAATGGTTCAAATGGCTCTTAGCACTATGGGACTCAACATCTTAGGTCATAAGTCCCCTAGAACTTAGAACTACTTAAACCTAACTAACCTAAGGACATCACACACACCCATGCCCGAGGCAGGATTCGAACCTGCGACCGTAGCAGTCCCGCGGTTCCGGACTGCAGCGCCAGAACCGCTAGACCACCGCGGCCGGCGGCGTTCTACACATTGGAATGTGGAATGTAAGATCCATTAACCAGAGAGGCGGATTAGAGAATTAAGAGAGGTAAGTGGATAGGCTGAAGGTAGATATAGCGGGAATTAGTGAAGTGTAGTGGCAGGAAGAACAGGACTTCTTATCAAGTGACTTCAGGATTGTTGTTGTTGTGGTCTTCAGTCCTGAGACTGGTTTGACACAGCTCTCCACGCTACTCTATCCTGTGTAAGCTGCTTCATCTCCCAGTACGTACTGCAGCCTACATCCTTCTGAATCTTCTTAGTGTATTCATCTCTTGGTCTCCCTCTACGAATTTTGCCCTGCACGCTGCCCTCCAATACTAAATTGGTGATCTCTTGATGCCTCAGAACATGTCCTACCAACAGATCCCTTCTTCTAGTCAAGTTGTGCCACGAACTACTCTTCTCCCCAATTCTATTCAATACCTCCTGCCGGCCGGTGTGGCCGAGCGGTTCTAGGCACTTCAGTCTGGGACCGCGCGACCGCTACGGTCGCAGGTTCGAATCCTGCCTCGGGCATGGATGTGTGTGATGTCCTTAGGTTAGTTAGGTTTAAGTAGTTCTAAGCTCCAGGGACTGATGACCCGAGATGTTAAGTCCCATAGTGCTCAGAGCCATTTGAACCATTTGAACCAATACCTCCTCATTAGTTATGTGATCTACCCATCAAATCTTCAGCATTCTTCTGTAGCACCACATTTCGAAAGCTTCTATTCTCTTCTTGTCCAAACTATTTATCGTCCATGTTTCACTTCTATACATGGCTACACTCCATACAAATACTTTCAGAAACGACTTCCTGACACTTAAATCTATACTCGATGTTAACAAATTTTTCTTCTTCAGAAACGCTTTCCTTGCCATTGCCAGTCCACATTTTATATCCTCTCTACTTCGACCATCATCAGTTATTTTGCTCCCCAAATAGCAAAACTCATTTACTACTTTAAGTGTCTCATTTCCTAATCTAATTCCCTCACCATCACCCGAGTTAACTCGACTACATTCCATTATCCTCGTTTTGCTTTTGTTGATGTTAATCTTATATCCTCCTTTCAAGACACTTTCCATTCCGTTCAACTGCTCTTCCAAGTCCTTTGCAACCGAGCGAGGTGGCGCAGTGGTTAGCACACTGGACTCGCATTCGGGAGGACGACGGTTCAATCCCGTCTCCGGCCATCCTGATTTAGGTTTTCCGTGATTTCCCTAAATCGTTTCAGGCAAATGCCGGGATGGTTCCTTTGAAAGGGCACGGCCGATTTCCTTCCCAATCCTTCCCTAACCCGAGCTTGCGCTCCGTCTCTAATGACCTCGTTGTCGACGGGACGTTAAACACTAACCACCACCATCACCAAGTCCTTTGCTGTCTCTGACAGAATTACAATGTCATCGGTGAACCTCAAAGTTTTTATTTCTTCTCCATGGATTGTAATACCTACTCCGAATTTTTCTCTTTTTTCCTTTACTGCTTGCTCACTATGCAGATTGAATAACATCGCGGAGAGGCTACAACCCTGTCTCACTCCCTTCCCTACCACTGCTTCCCTTTCATGCCCCTCGACTCTTATAACTGCCATCTGGTTTATGTACAAATTGTAAATAGCCTTTCACTCCCTGTATTTTACCCCTGCCACCTTCAGAATTTGAAAGAGAGTATTCCAGTCAACATTGTCGAAAGCTTTCACTAAGTCTACAAATGCTAGAAACGTAGGTTTGCCTTTCCTTAATCTATTTTCTAAGATAAGTCGTAGGGCCAGTATTGCCTCACGTGTTCCAACATTTCTACGGAATCCAAACTGATCTTCCCTGAGGTCTGTAAAGAATTAACGTTAGTATTTTGCAGCGGTGACTTATTAAACTGATAGTTCGGTAATTTTTACATTTATCAACACCTGCTTTCTTTGGGATTGGAATTATTATATTCTTCTTGAAGTCTGAGGGTATTTCGCCTGTCTCATGCATTTTGCTCACCAGATGGTAGAGTATTGTCAGGACTGGCTCTCCCAAGGCTGTAGTAGTTCTAATGGAATGTTGTCTACTCCAGGGGCCCTTGTTCGACTTAGGTCTTTCAGTGCCGTGTCAAACTCTTCACGCAGTATCATATCTCCCATTTAATCTTCATCTACATCCTCTTCCATTTCCATAATATTGTCCTCAAGTACATCGCTCTTGTATAGACCCTGTATACTCCTTCCACCTTTCTGCTTTCCCTTCTTTGCTTAGAACTGGGTTTCCATCTGAGCTCTTGATATTCATACAAGTGGTTCTCTTTTCTCCAAATGTCTCTTTAATTTTCCTGTAGGCAGTATCTATCTTACCCCTAGTGAGATAAGCCTGTATATCCTTACATTTGTCCTCTAGCCATGCCTGCTTAGCCATTTTGCACTTCCTGTCGATCTCATTTTTGAGACGTTTGTATTCCTTTTTGCCTGCTTCATGTATTGCATTTTTATATTTTCTCCTTTCATCAATTAAATTCAATATTTCTTCTGTTACCCAAGGATTTTTACTAGCCCTCGTCTTTTTACCTACTTGATCCTCTGCTGCCTTCACTACTTCATCCCTCAAAGCTACCCATTCTTCTTCTACTGTATTTCTTTCCCCCATTCCTGCCATTTGTTCCCTTACGCTCTTCCTGAAACTCTGTACAACCTCTGGTTCTTTCAGTTTATCCAGGTCCCATCTCCTTAAATTCCCACCTTTTTGCAGTTTCTTCAGTTTTAATCTACAGTTTCATAACCAATAGATTGTGGTCAGAGTCCACATCTGCCCCTGGAAATGTCTTACAATTTAAAACCTGGTTCCTAAATCTCTGTCTTACCAATATATAATCTATCTGATACCTTCTAGTATCTCCAGGCTTCTTCCATGTATACAACCTTCTTTCATGATTCTTGAACCAAATGTTAGCTATGATTAAGTTATGTTTTGTGCAGAATTCTACCAGGCGGCTTCCTCTTTCATTTCTTCACCTACTACGTTTCCTTCTCTTCCTTTTCCTACTATCGAATTCCAGTCACCCATGACTATTAAATTTTCGTCTCCCTTCAGTATCTGAATAGTTTCTTTTGTTTCATCATACATTTCTTCAATTTCTTCGTCATCTGCTGAGCCAGTTGGCATATAAACTTGTACTACTGTAGTAGGCGTGGGCTTCGTGTCTATCTTGGCCACAATAATGCGTTCATTATGCTGTTTGTAGTAGTTTATCC
Source organism: Schistocerca nitens (assembly GCF_023898315.1). Taxonomy (NCBI): domain Eukaryota; kingdom Metazoa; phylum Arthropoda; class Insecta; order Orthoptera; family Acrididae; genus Schistocerca; species Schistocerca nitens. The sequence goes on along the minus strand of NC_064616.1, from coordinate 963,751,740 downwards.
GCACTCCTATTTTTTTAATTCACTATTAAACCTACACCTGCATTACCCCTATTTGATTTTGTATTTATAACCCTGTATTCACCTGACCAAAAGTCTTGTTCCTCCTGCGACCGGCCGGCCGGGGTGGCCGAGCGGTTCTAGGTGCTACAGTCTGGAACCGCGCGACCGCTACGCTCGCAGGTTCGAATCCTGCCTCGGGCATGGATGTGTGTGATGTCCTTAGGTTAGTTAGGTTTAAGTAGTTCTAAGTTCTAAGGGACTGATATGTCCCATAGTGCTCAGAGCCATTTGACCCATTTGAACCTCCTGCCACCGAACTTCGCTAATTCCCACTCAATCTGACTTTAACCTATCCATTTCCCTTTTTAAATTTTCTAACCTACCTGCCGAATTAAAGGATCTGACATTGCACTCTCCGATCCGTAGAACGCCAGTTTTCATGCTCCTGATAACGACGTCCTCTTGAGTAGTCTCCGCCCAGAAGATCCGAATGGGGGACTATTTTACCTCCGGAATATTTTTCCCAAGATGATGCCATTATCTTTCAACCATACAGTAAAGCTGCATGCCCTCGGGAAAAATTATGGCTGTAGTTCCCCCTTGCTTTCAGCCGTTCGCAGTACCAGCACAGCAAGGCCGTTTTGGTTAGTGTTACAAGGCCAGATCAGTCAATCATCCAGACTGTTTTCCCTGCAACTACTGAAAAGGCTGCTGCCCCTCTTGAGGAACCACACGTTTGTCTGGCCTCTCAACAGATACCCCTCCGTTGTGATTGCACCTACGGTACGTCTATCTGTATCGCTGAGGCACGCAAGCCTCCTCACCAACGGCAAGGTCCATGGTTCATGGGGGGGGGGGGGGGGGGGGGACTTCAGGGTAAACGGTACAAAATCGAATGGGAATAATGCAGGACATCGAATGATGAATAAGAAACTGGAGAATCAAGTAAGCTACTATGAATAGCATAGTGAAAGCATTGTCCTTGCCAAGACAGACACAAGTTTGTCACTGAACAGCCAAAACATTATGACCACCTACATAGAGGCGTGTTGGTCCAACTCAGGAAAGCAACTCAGCAGTGATTTTGCGTGCCATTGATTTGGCAAGTACTTAATAGGTTTTCAGAGGTTTGTGGTACCAGATGCCTACGCACAGGTCGCACACTTCCCGCAATGTACGGGTGGACGGTTTGTGGGGGGCGAACCTGGCGTCCGACAGCGTACCAGTTGGGTTTCGTCGGATTCAGATAAGCCGCATTTGATGGTCAAGACATCAACGTGAGTTCGCTACCGTAATCCTCAAGCCATTGCAGCACGGAGCTGGCTTTGTGACACGGACAGTTATCCAGGTGGAAGATGCCATCGCTTTTGGGGAAGACATCAAGCATAAGGGGTTACTGGTGTTTTCTAACAATGTTCACATAGTTCACGGCTCTCACGGTGTCTTCGGTCACCACAGCAGGACCCATGGAGGTCCAGGTGAATATGATCCATTACATAATACTGCTCCCACCGGCCTGCAAGTTTCGAGCGGCCGTTCACCTGGGTGACAGCGTATCTGGTCACGACCATCGATCTGCTTTAACAATAAATGGGATTGATCCGACCAGGCGACATGATTCCATTGATCCGCGGTCCCATCTTAATGATGGAGTACCTACTGTAAATGAAATGTCGTGTGACGAGGGCCTCCCGTCGGGTAGACCGTTCGCCTGGTGCAAGTCTTTCGATCTGACGCAACTTCGGCGACTTGCGCGTCGATGGGGATGAAATGATGATGATTAGAACAACACAACACCCAGTCCCTGAGTGGAGAAAATCTCCTACCCAGTCTGTTGCTACCGGGGGCGGACAGTACCCACTGTAACAATAACTGACGATGTTGTTGGGTCAACATTGGAACTCTCAGTGGTCCTCTGCTGAGGAACGCCATGTTCAACTCTGTGCGCTGAACTGTGCCCTCCTAAAACTTGTGCGTGCGCCAGCACTGTACTCTGTTGTCAGATACGCCACAGATCGCTGCCTATCGTGCTTTAGTAAGCGGGCAAGCCTCCGATCCCTATGTTCTGTGATGAGATATGGTCGTCCATCTTCTTATCGTCTACTCGTGGTTTCAGCATTCTTCAGCCACTTTCCATAGATACTCCCGACAACAGCACGCGAACAGCCGACCAGCTTTGCCGTTTCCGAGACGCTCGCTCCCAAGCACTGGGCGACAACAATCTGGCTTTCGTGAAAGCCGCTTGAGTCGGCGGACTTCCGCATTTGCGCCACTTATCGTCGTTAGAATGATTCTCCATTGGTCTCTGCTCCGGTCATATACTTCTCTTACGGCGTCACATCCCCTCAGAGCCACCAGGCAGTATGCGACCTCGCTGTGGGCAGTGGTCATAATGTTTTGGCTCGTCAGCGTATGCCTACTAGTTTCATAGACGTAGAAGGGATAGAAACAGTGTAAGACGAGATCAAAGAGACTATTTAAATAGTTAAGGTAGACGATAATTTAACTGTGATGAGTAACTGGAATTAGATAGTAGGAAAAGGTATAAAAGAAAAAATAATTTGGGAACAGGCACTGGCGGAAGCAACGGAAGGGGAAATCACTTGGTTCAGTATAGCACAGAGCATAAGTTAATAACTGCGAACACCGGGTTTAAGAAGCAGTAAAGCTAATTGTACATGTGGAACCAATTTGGTAACGGCTTTCTTTTGTTTTCAATGATTTTGGTGGGATGTTAGTAGTACATGTATTTGAAGAGAGGTTTTAAATTTCTCTCATAAGTTTAATTTATGATCTAATCGCCAAAATATACATGTTTCCCCATTTATCTTTACCGCCCCAAATACCTTTTTGTCCAAAATAAAAATAAAAAATGTATCAAGTAAATGTTGTTTAGTGACATTCCGCTGCTGCAGACAACTGCCTGTTAGAAATTATCCAGCAAATGCCTCATATCTCTTAACGACCAGCCTGGAGCCTATCTGTTCTCCTCGTTGGAAACAAGCACATCTCCCAGAACGACGTGAGTACCTTAACAATACATGGCTCACCAGCGTCATTCCCGGATATGTTTTCGAGTATTCCAGGAAAACTGTAACCCATAGCTTTGTCTGAAAGAGAACAAGATATTTCACTGTCAGAGGCGATACTGGCTCCTTCCAGGAAGGGGACGAATCCTCTTGCAAAGGAGTCTGGACCATCCCAGGGGAGAAAGTAGGCAGTTATTGGATACAGTGTAGTTTATCTCTCTGTCAGAGGTGATAGTGATCTAGCGGCTCCTTCTAAGAACGGGTTTGCTCACAAACGTTCCAGACCACCCACCATGAAAACTAGAACCACAGCTTTGTCCAAAATAGATCAAAATATTTCACTGTCAGAGACCATACTGACTCCTTCCAGGAAGGGGATGTTTCCCCCTCACAAAGGAGTCCTGACAACCGCAGGAGAAGAAGTTGGCACTTTCTTACTCTGTAGGAACTTGCAGTTTTGCCTGAAACATGCCATTTTATCTCGCTAGTGATCTACCGGTTCCTTCTAAGAAGCAGACCACCCAGTAGGAGCCTATGAAAGACAATGGTAACACCTGCACATCGGCAGGACAAAGGCTCTGAGACAAACATGTTGAGACATGTAGACTAGCGGACTGACTCCAACTTGCTGGTCAGAGCTCCTGCAATTTTTTTGGCTGCCACCAAAATAAGGGGAGGAGATTGAGGGAATACAAACCCTACCCACTCCACAGTCATCTCCATTCTGCTTTGGTCTGTAGCTGTGATCGTTTGCCTCTCTGTGATTGCTCTGAAGCATTCCTCATCCATCAGTAGTGCCAGCGTCAAATAGCTGAGGCTGGATGAAGAAGAATAGCCACGTAAGTACATATTTTCGTCTTCAACAATTCAGAATTTTTCGTTAAAACCGTGTACCTGTGTGTCTGTGTACAAGATCATAAGCAGCAATACACTTGTAGATTGGTAGGGAAGCAACTCTTCCTACACTTCAGTGATAGTTTGCTATCTTATCTCTTCCACCATGTGTGTGTGCGCGCGCGCGCGCGCGCGCGTGTGTGTGTGTGTGTGTGTGTGTGTGTGTGTGTGCACATGTGCATGTGTATGTGTGATAAGATTTCGCAATATATGTTCAAATATGTGTGAATTCCTAACGGACCAAGCTGCTGAAGTCATCGGTCCCTAGACTTAAGCCGGGTTCACACAGGCAACAAAAGTATCGCCACTGCGAATGGCGAACTGCAGTTGCTTTGAAGTTGCATGTGTGAACTCCTAGTTTTCAGTGGCGCCATTTAAGAAGCGCAACTTTTGTCACGCCACAAAAAGTTGAACTTGGTTCTACTTTGTTGCGCTATTTTGCCTTCTCCACATTGCTACCTCGCGGCTGGACTCAAACCTTTCTAGTGCGTGTTCGTTCGCAGATAGTGCTTTTGTTTGTGCGTTTGCTATTAATATGTCGAAAAAGTGGTCAACAGCGACAATTATGAGATTCTTGGAGGTGTATCAAGAACGAGAATGCCTTTGGAACCACAAAAGCGAATCATATAAAGACAGAAATTTTAGAGATGCTGCATTAATTGATATAGTAAACAGTATGCGTGAATATGTACCTGGAATTGATATAGCTACAACAAAGTTAAAAATTCGAAGCATTCGAAATGCTTACATGAATGAACACAAAAATGTACTGAAATCACTTAAGAGTGGTGCGTCTACAGACGGTATTTATAAACCCAGCCTTGCTTGGTTTGAAGATGCAGATCGGTTCTTAAAACATGTAGTCGAGACATAAGAGACGAGAAACACTTTGGTAAGTAATATTTTACATTTATTATGTTTCCAAAACATCTTATTTAGTAATATGTACAGCCGTTTAATCAGCTGATACAGGTGACGCCATTTTGCAAACTGCGCAATTACGAAGAATTTGTGGCGTCCTGTGTGAACGGTAGCTCACAGCGCCACTCCAGAATGACTTGACTTGTGGCGATACTTTCGTTGCGTGTGTGAACCCGGCTTTACACACTACTTAAACTAACTTAACGCTAAGGACAACATGTAACGCCGGAAATGCATATCCTCCTATTTCCATCTACTGTACTATAGATTTTTCCTTATTTTGTTACCTGAAGATATGACATTTCTGTGTCTTTATATATTGTAATTGTTTTACTATTTGTATATATATTTATGCATTTATGTCGATGTATAATTGGTTTGTTTTGTAAATACTATTTGTATTTTTACGCTGGGTCTTGCGTAGGGAAAACTATGTTACCGAACGAATACATCGATAGGTCGTGTGGAGAACCAAAGTGTTTAGGATCTTTGGTAGTGTTAACTCTGCCCCGTGGAGCGCGGGCAGAGCAGACGGAGTCTAGCGGGAGTAGGGCGGTGAAGCGAGGTGTGTTGTGTGACGCTCCCGCGAGTTGCCGCGCTTTCGGGGTTTGGCAGCATGTAATTGCGCTCGACTTGCTATGATAGTTTCTGACATGGTGTAGCGAACGGGAAGCATTAGCTGGCGCACATCAAGAGCCCGTTTCGCCTGGTGACCGTGTCGAGAAGGAGGCGCGCCAACACCCAGCTTCTGCTACAGCGACGGCCGACAATGAGTGACTGTCGCTACCTCCTCGATCGACGGCTTCAAACCTTCAATCAACCAACAAGGAAGACTGGAAGCATGTAGAGTTTTAGAACTGTATGGCAGACCTCAGCTTTTCAAACGGTTCCCTTTTCATAACTAAAATTACAGCAACTTAGCATGAACATTTGTTGCGCATTGTCCCAATTGCATTACGAAGCAAGGTCCCTTCCTTTTCCGGAATGAACCCGAGTGTCGTTGAAATTCAAACGCCAGCATTAAAGTAATATCATTCTATTTCACTGTCTTAATTTCAAAGTTCAGTTAAAGCATCAGCTGGCTACAATATTTAGATTACACAAGCACAAATTAAGAGTGCGAGTTTTGTTACCATATTTTAGCTTAACTTGTGACTGCAGCTCAGCTTGGTACGTACTAAATTTTCCTTTTGTTAATCAGAATCATTTAATTCAAGTTCAAATTTAAATCTCTTATTTCTAAATTGCGTAGATTCAAGTAGCTTTTGAAATGATTGTTGAGGTAGCCCAAGACTAACCTTATTTTACTGAATTTCGTAGTGCTTCAGAAACAAAGTTCATTATATAGTTCAGTCACTAAATTAACTTTCAATTTTCCGGTTTTATTAATTCTTTTGCTAAATTAAGTCAGAGTGTAGCGAAATTTATTACTTCTGACAAACTTTCAGTTTTCACACAACACGTGTCAACCTTCAGTTGCCACGCTTTTAGTGCTAATTATATGTGCAATAACCTTTTCTTTACCGAGCGAGGTGGCGCAGTGGTTAGCACACTGGACTCGCATTCGGGAGGACGACGGTTCAATCCCGTCTCCAGCCATCCTCATTTAGGTTTTCCGTGATTTCCCTAAATCGTTTCAGGCAAATGCCGGGATGGCTCCTTTGAAAGGGCACGGCCGATTTCCTTCCCACTCCTTCCCTACCCCGAGCTTGCGCTCCGTCTCTAATGACCTCGTTGTCGACGGGACGTTAAACACTAACCACCACCACCACCACCTTTTCTTTTTCAGTTATTATAGTAGTTGTCCATAGGACTGGCGACCGTAATTTTCCCCAAATCTCAAATGTCTAGTTAACGCCAATTAATTGTTAACGTAACGACCGCACATTTACTTTCTTTACTAATTTTACCCTTTTCTCAAAATTAATTTCCACCAGTTTCATTTGCATTTTTCCTTTCATTTAGATGTAACCCTTTCCTCCCTCTTTACCGACAGATTAACTTCGGTGACGATTGCTTTTCCCAAATTTCCATTAGGTACACGCGGTTTAATTTTTCACTGTCATTAAGGTCGATAAGTGAGGGGGCGGTAACAAACACTCACACCCATGCCCGGGGGAGGACTCGAACCCTTTGGCAGGAGGGTCGTAATATATTTTCGTAGTTTATCGTCAGATTTCGTAGTATATTTTTTGTAGTTTATGTTCAGATTTCATAGTATGTTTTCGTAGTTTATATTCAGATATAGTAGTAGACAGAAAGTTTTCTTACAGCATCCATTCATCAAATTCAGGAAGATTTAATTCAGCAGCTGGAGACTGTAAAAGGGTCGGTTGATTTAGTTATGCAGCACCCTGAGATTTTGGAACTACCTCCAGCTGCGATTCCATCAGCATATCAGCTGTGTAAGTATATAATTTGGTGTTCAAATTTTGTGATGTTCTCTTTTCTTGATACAGTATGCGATATCGATGAGATTGACTGGTTGCTGGAGCTTGTAGGCAAGCAGATCAAAGAGTCTGAGCAGTCTCCAATAAAAATTCCGCCATGTAAGCACATTTTCTTGTTAAAAAACATTTTAGTTGTGTTGTACGAGGGTCACTCCAAAAGAAATGCTCACTATTTTTGTAAAAATACAGTTTTCATTCTGCATGTCTGAAATTTTTACAGTGTGTAGATACATCCTTCCCGCTTGATTTCAAACTTAGTTCATCCTGTTCCCATGACTGGCTCCGTCACAGCATGTCTTAAAGATGGCTGCTACACTTGAAATTCGTCAGAAACAACGTGCTGTCATAGAATTCCTGTGCTGTGAAAACGAGACAGTGGGAAAGATCCACAAGAGGTTGTAAAAGGTGGATGGAGATGCTGCTGTCGATCGCAGTACAGTTAGTCGGTGGGCAAGCAGTTTACATGATGAAAGCTGGCACAGCAGTATTGAGGATTGTCCTCGCAGCGGCAGGCCTCGTACTGCACACACTCCAGACAATGTGCAGGGAGTTAACGAATTGGTGACTGCTGACAGACGCATCACAGTGAAAGAATTGTCACGCTACGTTGGGATAGGGGAAGGAAGTGTTTGCGGAATACTGAAAGTGTTGGCGTTAAAAAAGGTTTGTGCCAGGTGGGTTCCCTGGATGCTGACAGTGGCTCACAAAGAAACAAGAAAAACGGTATACAGCGAACTTTTGGAACAGTATGAGAATGGTGGAGATGAATTTCTTGGAAGAATTGTGACAGGTGATGAAACATGTCTCCATCATTTTTCACCAGAGACGAAGAGGCAATCAATGGAGTGGCGTCATGCAAATTCACCCAAGTAAAACAAATTCAAAACCACACCTTCTGCTGGAAAAGTTATGGCTACGGTGTTTTTCGATTCCGCAGGACTCTTGCTTGTGGACATCATGCCAAGTGGAACGACCATAAATTATGATGCATATGTGATGACACTGAAGAAACTTGAAGCTCGACTGAGTCGTGTTCGACCACATTGGCAAAAGTAGGATGTTTTGCTGTTGCACGACAATGCATGGCCACATGTCAGTCTAAAAACCATGGAAGCGATCACAAAACTCGGTTGGACAACACTGAAACACCCACCTTACAGTACTGACCTGGCTTCTGGCTCCATGTGACTATTATCTCTTTGGGAGACTGAAAGACTCTCTTCGTGGAACAAGGATGACTCCCTCGTGCAGACTGCCAAACAGTGGCTCCAACAGGTTGGTTCAGAATTTTACCGTGCGGGTATACAGGCACTGGTTGCAAGATGGTATAAGGCAGTTGAGAGGGATGGAAATTATGTGGAGAAATGAAAATATTGTTCCTAAAGGATGTATCTACACACTGTAAAACTTTCCAACATGTAGAATAAAAGATGGATTAAAAAAATAGTGTGCATTTTTCTTGGAGTGACCCTCGTGTTTTGTGCATCGATATGATCTTGCTGCTGTAGGCTATTTCAAGGAGATTGGGATGTGTGTTACACCACCCCTGATAAATCTATCGCAACACTCATGTAAATACATGTGTTTATCAAATCAGATTTCGTAGTATTGTCTCATTTAGGAAAAAAAGTTTCCAATTTGTCTTCATGTTGTTGTTGTTGCTACAGCTTCCGTAGGAGATCTAGACCGGGGCGTGCATCATGATGAGATGCTGGGAGACATTAGCACCAGTTTTTGGGACACCATCTCTACCACAACAACAGCCATCTCGCCGACCTGTCTCACCACAGGCTGGTTGCTCGCACTGGCCTGATGCAGAAGCCCAGCATCCCTGACTTGCGTGACCACCACAGCCATCTTGAGCAGGGGCAGGAGCTGCTGCTGAAACTTCTCATTGGCCTGCATCACCACAGCTCAGTTGCTCTCACTGACGACGGTCAGCAGCGATCTACCCAAATAAAATAAGCAGAAAGAGAATGATCATTACTGCTGCATCAAGGGCATATCTCTCTCCTCTCCTCCCAAATGAGTAAACATGGGCATAAACAGCATATTGGCTTAAGGTGTCTGAATACCTATTACGCAAGCGAGTTTTTAGTAAAGCATCAAGTTGATTGTTCCATCAGGAAACTGGTACTTGTTATAATGCCCATTGAGGAAAATAGATTCTTAAGGTTTAAGAACACTTACCACCAAGTGGCAGTGAAGGTGGTTCTACAGCCTCGCATACAGCATTCACAGGAAAACTCGTACCATATGAGGTACTGTACCAGATAGCATGTAAAATGATTCAACTCTTGGCCATAAAAAATCATACGTTGGGGATAATCGTGCGATTTGGCTGCTCACTGAGCTCGAGAAACTTTCATGGGGGGTTGGTAAGCTTTGCAGCTCCAACATTCCCATGATCAAGTCAAAGGAGAATAATGATTTTTACGATAAGGTGCCTGACTGTCATATCTATGGACAGTGGTTAGATTCGAAAACGTAAACTCCTCGTAGAAAGCATTCTCATCTAATGAGGATGTTCTGTGATGCGGCCCATAACACAGGCAACCAGAAGTATCAATTACCACGACACATACCCACCTTTCTCCAGAATCTAAGAAGATATAATGCTCACTTTTTCGTTGTATATTGGCTAAATTCGGTTCGAAGAACGATCAGACCAGTGTCCTGCTCAATAGCGTCGAGAAGTGTATCTCATTCGCCACGCGGTCTGAGGCACCTTGTCATGGCCCGTGCGGCTTAGTCCGTTGGAGGTTCGAGTCCTCCCTCGGGCATGGGTGTGTGTGTTGTCCATAGCGTAAGTTAGTTTAAGTTAGATTAAGTACTGTGTAGGCTTAGGGACCGATGACCTCAGCAGTTTGGTTTCATAAGGCCTTACCACAATTAAAAAAATTAAAGTTATATCTCATTCGCCAAAGGAATGACCCCTAGAATGGCGCCCCACTTCCTGGAATTGTAGTACTTTATGGAGGCACCACTCCAGAAACGTGTTGAAACACTGCCTCAGGAGGACATGCACATCTCGATAACGCAAAGTTTCAACTTGTGACAAGGAAGGGGGTATCCACATATGAGTATCTGGATTGTATGGCGAAACTCAACGAAACCAGACTACCCAACATAGCTGCATTCTTCAGTAACCTTACAGGAGCTGCCATATTGGATGCGGGGTATTAGCATGCTTTGAATGTTTGGCAGGAGTTTAACATCCCAAATTTTTGAGAAAATTCGAGAGTCTATATGTACACAGATTTGCATTTTCTAGCGAATGCTTTCGAGAAATTTTAGAGTGTATGCATGATCACATATTCTCTACACCATGTCTTCTATTACACAGCACCAGGGTTGTCTTGGGATGCCACGCTCAAGAAAATCAAAGTCAACATCGATCTTTTGACCGATGCTGATATGCTTCTTTTCTTTGAGAGAGGGATCCGTGGAGTACTTTGCCAATGTGTGCATAGACATGCCAAGGCGAATAACACACATACGGGTGAGTGGTTAAACGCATCCAACGATTCAAGACACCTGATGTATCTAGATGTGAATAGCCTGTACAGGCATACCACGCAGCAGTCGCTGCCGATTGGGGAGTTTTAATGGCTCTGAAATTTTAGAGTATAGAAAGAAGCAAGCTAGAAAAATAATGTTTGGAGGTAGGATAAAATTTTCTTCGAGCTTAAACCAGCAAAAGATTCAAAGTAGCTGTAAATTTGTAAGATAGTTAACCAAACAGATAGAAAAGTGCATAATTCGGGACAAACTTTATTAAAGAGAAGCAGAATGTTACGCAGCAAATCAGTAAAGAAACAAGAGAGTAAAAATTTCTAAGTTCAAACAGCCAGCATTACTCAGCCACACAGAAGCGTTACGAAGCGCAAAAGGATTAGAGGTTCACTTTATTGAAACGCTTTCATTTTCCACCATTGCGACGCAGGAGTTTGACATTTGGGTCAAAGGTGCCTACAACCTCCCTCTGCAATGGTCCAAAAGCGTGGCGCCCTGGGGCGTCCCTCTCAGACTCAGTAACACTTCAGATAGCAAGGTGTCGAAACATGCGAGAAAAAGGCCGGAGCTCAGCTGTTCATGTGAGGTGTAAGGTGGATGATGATTTCGCACTGGCACAAAACTTCATCACATTTCTACCCAACGCCGACGTGGAAGCGCCACACAATGGGAAGGTCGTCAAACCTCCTCTTACCCGCATTGACACCTCTGTGACGGAGATCAGAACCGCAAAGCGCAGCGTTGAAATGACGTAGGTTTATTAAGGGCGACTGGGGCAAATAATACAGGCGTACTGCTGCTTATAATTGGCAAGAAAAGGCATAAGAGGTAGTATAAAGGCCATCAATGAAACCACCACTTCCCCTGAGCGCCCATTTACGGACATTACACAGCCGAAACCGGCAGTTTACAGTGTAATGTGCAAGGGAACGACGTTCTTGACAACTGTTGTCAATTGTGACGGCCTCTGGACAATTTAACGCTCCTCTAAGAACATCGTGGGGCTGCAGCTCCATTGAACATAATCTGACCCTCATGGACAACAGTTTTACCACACGTTTTGCTCTGGTATGTAAGGTGAAACCACTAGGACCGTTCAAAACCAGCCGACGAAATTTCGGAATTTGAGCGTTATCCAAAACAGCAAAAGATATTTACATGCTTTTTCAACCCTCTATTTTGACGCCCTCCTGTGGCATGACCACGGGGGAGTGTTGCATTAGTACATCCTCGAATAAAGTGACAAATGAGCCCTCTAAGACCTCCCCAGTTTGGTGTGCACCTTTGTTGATCATTTTAAAAAAGTACCTGCACAGAGACAAATCTTGACTCATTCCTAGGGGCTGACGAGCAGCCAACCCCTTTGTCACCACTCATCCCTGCAAGCAGGTGATAGAGCAGCAGCGTAGTGCCACTCAGCTGAAGAGTGTCGAGGGGTTGTGTGCTTGTGCCTAGTAATCAGTCAGGAGTTGTCTCTGTGTAGCTATAGTTTTAATGTGTTCAGCAAAGGTTAACAGGTGGCACTGAGAGTGTTGCAGAACTGAGGTATCTCAGAGTGAACATTAGCTGTTCTACATGCACATGTGTCAATGCTGCAGTCACCTATGATCACGCCACATGTGGGCGCAAAACAGGAGTCCTGAAAAGCCATAAACATCCTTTACTGCTTTGGATCACGATCAGATTTCAAACATTGGTGTCAAAATTGGTGAAAATGACGGGGTTTGAGTAACTAACCCTTAATTCTTTTGTGCAGTGTAGAAGCATCAAGACAAACATAGCTACCCTTGTACAGCCCATGGCTTCTGCTGTTGCGTCCACCCATAAACATGTGTCTTCATACTCAGATGAATACACCTAAGAGTCAAAGAAACTGGTGCACCTGCCTAATATCGTGTAGGGCCCACGCGAGGACGCAGACGGGCCGCAACACGACGTGGCACAGACTTTACTAATGTCTGAAGTAAGAGGGAACTGACACCATAAATCCTGCAGGGCTGTACATAAAACCGTAAGAGAACGTGGGGTTGGAGATCTCTTCTGAACAGCATGTTGCAAGGTATCTCAGATATGCTCAATGATGTTCATGTCTGGGGAGTTTGGTGGCCAGTGGAAGTGCTTAAACTCAAAAGAGTGTTCCTGGAGCCACTCTGTAGCACTTCTGGAAGTGTGGGGTGTCGCATGGTCCTGCGGAATTGCCCAAGTCCTTTGGAAAGCACAATGGACATAAATGGATGCAGGTGATCAGTTGGCTGCTTACGTACATGTCGCCTGTCAGAGTCGTATCTAGACGTATCAGGTGTCCCATATCACTCCAACTGCACACGCCCCACACCATTACAGAGCCTCCACAAGGTTGAACAGTCCCCTGCTAACATGTAGGGTCCATGGATTGATGAGGTTGTCTCCACACCCGTATCTACATCTACATGATTACTCTGCAATTCACATTTAAGTGCTTGGCAGAGGGTTCATCGAACCCCAGTCATACTATCTCTCTACCATTCCACTCCTAAACCTTTCTGTTCGAGCTCTGATTTCTCTTATTTTATTTTGATGATCATTCCTACCTATGTAGGTTGGGCTCAACAAAATATTTTCGCATTCGGAAGAGAAAGTTGGTGACTGAAATTTCGTAAATAGATCTCGCCGCGACGAAAAAGTCTTTGCATTAATGACTTCCACCTGTGGCATGATCACGGGGGAGTGTTGCATTAGTACATCCTCGAATAAAGTGACAAATGAGCCCCCTAAGACCTCCCCAGTTTGGCAGCATCTTCGGTGGTACCTGTGCACCTTTGTTGATCATTTTAAAAAAGTACCTGTACAAGCGTTTACGGTACAAAGGTTTCGAGGAATTCTTTGTACTTGCGGAGAAAGACAATAGCGTGTCTTAATGTATTTTTTGGTATGCTATATAGTAATTGTTTTGTGATCATATGTAATAAATTAAAAATCAATTAACAAGCGTTTACAGCACAAAGGTTTCGAGGAATTCTTTGTACTTGCGGAGAACGACAATACCGTTTCGTTCATGAAGAAGAAATTTGAGCAATAGTGCCACAGTGAATCGAAGGTTCTTCCAAACACTTAGCAAAACTCTTCTCTGATCAAGAACTAGATAGCCTCTTCCTTAGTAGAAAGCGTATTCATAAGAAACAGTAGACTCTATTGGGAGTGGGGAAGCAAAGGCTGTTGCACTCTCGGTTCAAAAGAGAACGCGAAAATGGCGGCAGACAAAGGTTAATACAGGTAGTGAGTCTGTGAAAAGATCAGTGTTCGAAGCATACTACAATTACCACCCTCACACTTCAGCAAAAGCCGGCCGGTGTGGCCGAGTGGTTCTAGGCGCTACAGTCTGGAACCGTGCGACAGCTACGGTCGCAGGTTCGAATCCTGCCTCGGGCATGGATGTGTGGGATGTCCTTAGGTTAGTTAGGTTTAAGTAGTTCTATGTTCTAGGAGACTGATGACCTCAGAAGTTAAGTCCCATAGTGCTCAGAGCCATTTTTTGAACTTCAGCAAAAGAACTGGCCGAAACCCGAGAAGATTCTGGTGTTGTGTAAAATCGCTAAGCAAGCCTAAGGCTAACTCGTTGGCCAGTCTGGTGTGGCAGTTGAAGATATATTACTGGCCATTAAAATTGCTACACCAAGAAGAAATGCAGATGATAAACCGGTATTTACTGGACAAAAATATTATACTAGAACTGACATGTGATTACATGTTCACGCAATTTGAGTGCATAGATCCTGAGAAATCAGTACCCAGAACAACCACCTCTGGCCGTAATAACGGCCTTGATACGCCTGGGCATTGAGTCAAACAGAGCTTGGATGGCGTGTACAGGTACAGCTGCCCATGCACCTTCAACACGATACCACAGTTCATCAAGAGTACTGACTGGCGTATTGTGACGAGCCACTTGCTCGGCCACCATTGACCAGACGTTTTCAATTGGTGAGAGATCTGGAGAAAGTGCTGGCCAGGGCAGCAGTCGAACATTTTCTGTATCCAGAAAGGCCCATACAGGACCTGCAACATGCGGTCGTGCATTATCCTGCAGAAAAGTAGGGTTTTGCAGGGATCGAATGAAGGGTAGAGCAACGGGTCGTAATACATCTGAAACGTAACGTCCACTGTTCAAAGTGTCGTCATTACGAACAAGAGGTGACCGAGACGTGTAACAAATGGCACCCCATACCATCACGCCGGGTGATACCCCAGTATGGCGATGACGAATACACGCTTCCAATGTGCGTTCACCGCGATGTCGCCAAACACGGATGCGACCATCACGATGCTGTAAACAGAACCTGGATTCATCCGAAAAAATGACGTTTTGTCATTCGTGCACCCAGGTTCGTCGTTGAGTACACCATCGCAGGCGCTCTTGTCTGTGATGCAGCGTCAAGGGTAACCGCAGACACGGTCTCCGAGCTGATAGTCCATGCTGCTGCAAACGTCGTCGAGCTGTTCGTGCAGATGGTTGTTGTCTTGCAAACGTCCCCATCTGTTGACTCAGGGATCGAGACGTGGGTGGACGATCCGTTGCAGCCATGCGGATAAGATGCCTGTCATCTCGAATGCTAGTGACACGAGGCCGTTGGGATCCAGCACGGCGTTCGGTATTACCCTCCTGAACCCACCGATTCCATATTCTGCTAACAGTCATTGGATCTCGACCAACGCGAGCAGCAATGTCGCGATACGATAAACCGCAATCGCGATAGGCTACAATCCGACCTTTATGAAAGTCGGAAACGTGATGGTACGCATGTCTCCTCCTCACACGACGCATCACAAGAACGTTTCACCAGGCAACGCCGGTCATCTGCTGTTTGTGTATGAGAAATCGGTTGGAAACTTTCCTCATGTCAGCACGTTATAGGTGTCGCCACCGGCGCCAACCTTGTGTGAATGCTCTGAAAAGCTAATCATTTGCATATCACAGCATCTTCTTCCTGTCGGTTAAATTTCGCGTCTGTAGCACGTTATCTTCGTGGTGTAGCAATTTTAATGGCCAGTAGTGTAGCAAAACGAAAGGCAAAATTTTAAATTTTGCGTTTAAGAAATCGTTTATGCAGAGGAATCGTACAAACATACCGTCGTTTGAGCATCTAACAGACTCCCGTATGGACGGCAAAGTAATAAACAACCATGGCGTAGAGAAACAACTGAAAGGGTTGAAAACAAATAAGTTTCCAGGTTCGGATGGAATCTCAATTTGGTTTTACAAAGAGTACTCTACGACATTGGCCCCTAACTTAGCGTGCATTTATCCAGAATTTGTCGACAGCGCTAAGTCCAGAGCGACTGGAAGAAAGCGCGGGTGACTCCTCTGTATAAGAAGAGCAAAAGCACGGACCCACAAAATTACGGACCAATATCCTTAACATTAGGTTACTACAGAATCCTTGAATATGTTCTCAGTTCGAATATCACAAATTTTCCTTAGACCGAGAAGATTATGTCCACGAAATAGCACGATTTTGTAAAGCACCGCTCGTGTGAAACTCTGCTTGCCCTTTTCTCACATGATATACTGTGAATTATGAATGAAGGGCAACAGGGAGATTCCATATTTCTAGATTTCCGGAAAGCATTTGACACAGTCCGCACTGCAGACTGTTTACGAAGGTGCCAGCAAATGGAATAGGTTAACTTATATATGACTGACTAGACGATGGCATCGACGGTGAATGTTCATCATAGACAAGGTATCGTCAGCACATCCCCAGGGAGCGTGATAGGACCGCAGTTATTTTCTATGTAAATTAATGATATGGCGGACAGCGTGAGCAACAATCTACGGCTGTCCGCTGATGATGCTGTGATGTACGGGAAGGCGTCGAAGTTGGACTGTAGGCGGATGTAAGATGACTTGGACAAAATTTGATGTGATGAATGGCAGCAAGCTTTAAATATAGAAAAATGTAAGCTAATGCGGATGAGTAGGAGAAACAAACCCGTATTGTTTGGATACAACATTAGTAGTGTCCTGCTTGATGCAATCAGGTCGTTTAAATATCCAGGCGTAACGTTGCATAGCGATCTGAAATGGAACGATGATGTGAGGACTGTGGTAGGGAATGCGAATTGTCGACTTCATTTTACTGGGAGAACTTTAGGAAAGTGTGGCTCATCTATAAAGGAGACTACATAGAGAACGCTAGTCCGACCAATTCTTGAATACTCCTCGAGAGTTTGGGGTCCGTACTAGGTCGTATTAAAGGATGACATCGGATCAATTCAGAGGCGGTCTGATAGGTTTGTTACCAGTAGGTTGGAACAACATGCAAGTGTTATAGAGAAGCTTCGGGAATTCAAACGGGAATCTCTGGAGGGTAGGCAACGTTCTTTTCGAAGAACGTTTGTGAACAAATTTAGACAACCAGCATTTGAAGGTGACTGCGGAACGAGTCTACTGCTTCCAACGTACATTTCGCGGAAGACCACGAAGATAAGGTACGAGGTATTAGGCCTCATACGGAGGCATATGGATAGTCATTTTTCCCTCGCTTTATTTGCAAGTGGAGCAGGAAAGAAAATGCCTCGTAGTTGTACAGGCTACCCTTCGCAACGCACCGTATGGTGGCTTGGGGAGTATGTATGTAGATGTAGATCTAAGTGTGTTTGGGGTAAGTTCTGACAATTGACAAAGAACATTCTTTGCACAGTTGCGGTAAGTCAGAATGGTGTACACTTTAATTTAGTGAACGTCGTGTGGGCATTTTTCGATCATCTCGGAATTTGAATTATGGCACTCAGTGGGATTTTTGTTCAATAGTAAGCTCTCATTTTGAACGAACTGCAGTATTCAGTCGACAGAAGAACTTTTTGCTCTTGGTCTACACTTCCTTCATCACAGCACACAAAAGTGTACATTATTCTGGCTTTCACCAGAACTGAAAAACTTGAGTGACTGACACCAAATTTTCAAATCTAAGATGAAAGTCTTGTTAGAGATACATTTCTTTTATTGTGTACAGGAGTTCCTCGCAGTAGTAAAAGCCTATCGCTGCAATGTTTAATATATTTTATATGTTATCACAAATATTTTGTCACCATGTGCTTATTTTTTTATTTCGACTTTTTTTACCAGGACAGCATAAATTTGGCTCACATGACTGCACAGAGTTCTTACATCACAGAGAAAGTAGAATGCTGCAAATGTAGGACAATAGGTAAAATACGACTAAAGCATAATAAGAAAATTGCAGATCTAAAAATGCACTTCAAAAACATCGAAATAATGAAGAACACCCGAGCGCGCGCGCGCACACGCACAAAATTTTTATATGAGGAATGTCAATCTTACAGACGTAGCATTAACTGATAAGGAACAACAGCTTTTACAAAAGGAAAACACCATGTTTACCCTCCAGAAAATAACTAACGAATAGAAAATTTCATTATACACGCATCAAAAAAAGTTTTGCATCACCTTGGTTTCGAGAGTTCTGGAACTTGTACAGAAAATTGAAATAGAGGTCAACAAAAACATCATTTTTGCCCTTTTTATTGCTCATAAAAACCACAGATTGCATGTTGTACCACCATTCAGCGAGACCTTCAGAGGTGGTGTTCCAGACTGCTGTACACACGAGTACCTCTAATACCTTGTAGAACGTCTTCTTGCATTGATACATGCCTGTGTTCGTCGTGGCATACTATCCAAAGGTTCATCAGGGCACTGTTGGTCCAGATTGTCCCACTCCTCAACGGTGATTCGGCTTAGATTTCTCAGAGTGATTGGTGCGTCACGTCGTCCGTAAACAGCCATTTTCAATCTATCCCAGGCACGTTCGATACGGTTCATGTCTGGAAAACATGCTGGCCACTCTAGTCGAGCGATGTCATTATCCTGAAGAAAGTCATTCACAAGATGTGCACGATGGGTGTGCGAGTTGTTGTCCATGAAGACGAATGCCTCGCCAATATGCTGCCGATATGGTTGCACTATCGGTCGGAGGATGGCATTCACGTATCGTACAGCCGTTATGGCACCTTCCATGACCACCTGCGGCATACGTCGACCCCACATAATGCCACCCCAAAACAGCAGGGAACCTCCACCTTGCTGCACTCGCTGGACAATGTGTTTAAGGCATTCAGCCTGAGCAGGTTGCCTCCAAACACGTCTCTGCCGATTGTCTGGTTGAAGGCATATGCGACACTCATCGGTGAAGAGAACGTGATGCCAATCCTGATCGGTCCATTCGGCATGTTATTGGGCACATCTGTACCGCGCTGCATGGTATCGTGGTTACAAAGATGGATCTCGCCATGGACGTCGGAAGTGAAATTGCGCATCATGCAGCCTATTGCGCACAGTTTGAGTCGCAACACGACGTCCGGTGGCTGCACGAAAAGTGTTATTCAATATGGTGGCGTTGCTGTCAGGGTTCCTCCGAGCCATAATCCGTAGGTGGCGGTCATGGACTGCAGCAGTAGCACTTGGGCAGCCTGAGCGAGGCATGTCATCGACAGTTCCTGTCTCTCTGTATCTCCTCCATGTCCGAACAACATCGCTTTGGTTCACTCCGAGACACGTGGGCACTTCCCTTGTTGAGAGCCCCTCCTGGCACAAAGTAACAATGCGGACGCCATCGAACCGCGGTATTGAGCGCCAAGGCATGGTTGAACAACAGACAACACGAGCCGTGTACCTCCTTCCACGTGGAACGACTAGAACTGATCGGCTGTCGGAACCCTCCGTCTAATAGGCGCTGCTCATGCATGGTTGGTTACATCTTTGGGTGGGTTTAGTGACATCTCTGAAGAGACAAAGGGACTGTGTCTGTGATACAATATCCACAGTCATCGTCTATCTTCAGGAGTTCTGGGAAGCGGGCTGATGCAAAACTTTTTTGATGTGTGTATAATCTAGATATGCTCTTACCACGGGAGGAAGAAAGGACCTCAGTAATGAAATACAGGGCGAACTTCAGAATTAATACAAGAAGAAATTAAAAACATAGCAACACAGATAAAAAGAAAGACAATAAATTGATAAATAATTGTGACTAACCAAAACTTTAAAATCTAAAGGAAAAGTTGCAAGTAGAAAATATTTTTGTAACAAAAGCTCACAACAGCAGTACCGTATTGCTTATAGAATTGAAATAATGCAAACAGAGTAATTTGTTATAAAAAAAAACACAACCAAGAATAACAGATTTTACACTTATATAAAAAATAATCTCAACAACATAGAGCATACATTTTCCTCAAGCACCCAGTACCAGATAGCAGCCAAAAATCTGTATGAGAGACGTTCCTGTCAGACCAATAGTAAATTTCAGGGCAGCTGTCACTCCCAGTACTTTAAGATTAAAAGCGACAGGACCATAACGAATACCACTCAGATAACAGAACGTATAGGAAATATGAAAAATACCATGCACAGCAACACTATTCCTTTTTGATGCAAAAGCAAGTAGAATGCATCACTGTTAATG
The DNA here is from genome assembly GCF_023898315.1 of Schistocerca nitens. Taxonomy (NCBI): domain Eukaryota; kingdom Metazoa; phylum Arthropoda; class Insecta; order Orthoptera; family Acrididae; genus Schistocerca; species Schistocerca nitens. The sequence continues at coordinate 963,731,466 of NC_064616.1, read as the reverse complement.
TGACCATTAAAGTAAATGAAAGAGACCTGAAAACACGCAGCTAGATACATTAGGAACATGTAGATGAAACTATAAAACCATCACACTTAATTGCGCAGTAAAAGTGTTTTGAATTCAATCAGGAGTACAATGAATGTCATTCAACATATCATGGCCCACAACTGTTTCCACAGAACACATTTATTCATAAGAGTTAGATTTGGGTGGCAGTACCAATCACCATTTCTTTTACATGTGCTATTTTTGTGTTTATTTTGCACGATGTTCTATGACATTACGTCATCGTATGTAAGAGCATGTGTTCCTGGTTGGTAAAAGCTCTTTTTTGTGCTTGTCGCCGTGGTTTTTATTAAGCTCTCATCGTCTTCAAAGTGTGTCCCTCTTAGGGAATCCTGAAGTTTACGCGAATAATGGCATCCATAAGATTCACCAAGTTGGAAGCAGTGGCTGTGACAGGACATAACTAAATAGCCGATCATGGAGCTCCGTTTCTCCATTTACTAGCGCTTTAACTCTTTGTACTCATTGCCCAACAGTACTCTCATCACATGCATCATTGCCATACACTGCACACATAGTTTAATGGATGTTCACCATACTTTCTCCTTTTGCAACCAGAAAATCAGTTACAGCACGTGGTTTGCAGTGAGGGTCTTGCATAGAAGCCATTTTGATGCTTCACTATAGCTCTGCTGTCTGTTGGAGTTGTTGAGAACTTTGCATAAATACGGAAGAAACATAAGATTTGAAGCACATAAAAATACATTTCCTAATATAAAATAACGAATAAAAAAATTGGAGTACTATTTATTGAAGGGCCTCGTATGTGCAAGAAGAAGGGTGGAGCACTATTTATTGAAGGGCCCTCGTATGTGCAAGAAGAAGGGTTACCTATTTCAGAGACACTAGCCAACATCTTCATGAATCACATAGAAAAACTAATATTTAAAGGTGTAATAAGAAGTAAAGGCAACAAAACCATCTACTTGCTTGTCATTGGGAGTTCCAGTGTTAGGCGGGTGATGGAGCCCCATAGGGATATGGCAGCTAAGGATGGGATGAAAGCCAATGCACACTCCGTGTGCATACAGGGGGGGAGTCATCCAAGATTTGGAAAGGGTCTTTCCGGATGCCATGAAGGGTACAGGGTGAAGCCAACTGCAGGTGGTGGCTCATGTCGGCACTGGTGACGTGTTTCGCTATGGATCGGAAGAGATTCTCTCTGGTTTCCGGCGGGTATCTGAGTTCGTAAAGACTGCCAGTCTTGCTAGCGAGATGAAGGCAGAGCTCACCATCTGCAGCATCGTCGACAGGACCAATTGCGGACTTTCGCTACAGAGCCGAGTGGAGGGTCTGAATCAGAGCTCAGACGTTCTGCGGCCGTGTAGGCTGCAGATTCCTCGACTTGCGCCATAGAGTGGTGGGGTTTCGGGTTCCGCTAAATAGGTCAGGTGTCCACAACACACAGGAGGCGGCTACACGGGTAGCAGGGGCTGTGTGGCGTGGACTGGGCGGTTTTTTAGGTTAGACAGTCTCGAGAAAGATAAAAAAGGGCTCCAGTCTCAAAGGGTACAGGGCAAAGAAACGAGAATCGACCAGGCAACAGTCGGTATTGTAGTTGAAAATTGTCGTAGCTGTGTTAGAAAAGTACCAGAGCTTCAAGCGCAGATAGAAAGCACTGAAGCTGAAATCGTTATAGGAACAGAAAGCTGGCTAAAGCCGGAGATAAATTTTGCCGAAATTTTTACAGAGGCGCCAATAGTGTTCAGAAAGGATAGATTAAATAAAGTAGGTGGTGGTGTGTTTGTGTCTGTTGGTAGTAGTTTATATTGTAGTGAAGTTGAAATAGATATTTCCTGCGAATTACTATGGGTAGAGGCTATACTCAACAGCCGTACCAAAATAATAATTGGCTCCTTCTACCGAACCCCCCCCCCCCCCCCCGACTCAGATGATATAACAGCTGAACGCTTCAAAGAAAACTTGAATCTCATTACAAATAAGTACCCCACTCATGCAGTTATAATTGGTGGAGACTTCAATCTACCCTCGATTTGTTGGCGAAACTACATGTTCAAAGTCAGTGGAAGACAGAAAACATCTTCCGAAATTGTACTAAATGCTTTCTCTGAGAATTACTTTGAACAATTAGTTCATGAGCCCACACGAATTGTAAATGGTTGCGAAAACACACTTGACCTCTTAGCCACAAATAATCCTGATCTAATTGAGAGCGTCGTGACGGATGCAGGGATTAGTGAACACAAGGTCATTGTAGCGAGGCTCAAAACCATATCAACCACAACCACTAAAAATAAACGCAAAATATGTCTATTTAAAACAGCAGATAAAAATGCGCTTGATGCTTTCCTAAGAGAGAGTTTTCATTCCTTCCAAGTTAATAATGTAAGTGTAGACCAGATATGGCTCAAATTCAAAGATACAGTATCGACAGCAATAGATAGATTCATACCTCATAAGTTAATAAGAGACAGGACTGATCCACCATGGTACACAAAACACGCCAGAACACTGTTGTAGAAGCAACGAAAAAAGCATGCCAATTTCAGAAGAACGCAAAATCCCCAGGACTGGCTAAGTTTCACGGAAGCTCGAAATTTAGTGCGGACGTCCATGTGAGATGCTTTTAATAGTTTCCAGAATGAAACATTGTCTCAAAATATGGTAGAAAACCCAAAGAGATTCTGGTCGTATGTAAAGTACACCAGTGGCAAAAAATAGTCAATACCGTCATTGCGCGATAGCGATGGAAATGTTAGCGATGATGGTGTCACTAAAGCGGAGTTACTAAATATAGTTTTCCGTAATTCCTTCACGAAAGAAGACGAAGTAAGTATTCCAGTATTCGAAACCAGAAGAGCTGTTAGCATGAGTAACATAAAAGCAGATATCTTAGGTTTTGCGAAACAACTCAAATCACTTAAGAAAGGAAAGTCTTCCGCTCCAGATGGTATACCAATCGAGTTCCTTTCAGAGTATGCAGACACAATAGCTCATTTCTTACCAATCATTTACAACCGCTCACTTGACGAAAGGTCTGTTCCTAAAGACTGGAAAGTAGCACAAGTCACATCAATATTCAAGATAGGAAATAGGAGTAACCCACTGAATTAAAGACCCATTTCACTGACCTCAATTTGCAGTATGATTTTGGAGCATATACTGTATTCGAACATTATGAATCACCTTGAAGAAAATGACTTATTAGTACATAACCAACACTGATTCAGAAAATATCGTTCTTGTGCAACACAGCTAGCTGTTTATTCCCATGAAGTAATGAGTGCTGTCGACAAGGGATCTCACATCGATTCCATATTCCTAGATTTGCAGAAGGCTTTTGATACCGTTCCTCACGAGCGACTATTTATCAAATTGCGTGCATATGGAGTATCGTCTCAGTTGTGTGACTGGATTCGTGATTTCCTCTCAGAGAGGTCACAGTTCGTAGTGATGGACGGTAAATGATCGAGTAGAACAGAAGTGATATCTGGCGTTCCGCAAGGTAGTGACATAGGCTCTGTGCTGTTCCTGATTTACATAAATGATCTAGGTGATAATCTGAGCAGCCCTCTTAGATTGTTTGCAGATGACGCTGTAATTTACCGTGTAGTAAAATCATCAGACGGTCAATTCAAATTACAAAATGATCTAGGGAGAAGTTCTGTATGGTGCGAAAAGTGGCAATTGGCACTAAACAAAGACTAATTTTGAGTATACGATAAATCGTACAAATATAAGGGCTGTCAATTCGACTAAATACCTAGGAATTACAATTACGAGCAACTTAAATTGGAAAGACCACATAGATAATATTGTGGGGAAGGCGAAACAAAGACTGCGCTTTGTTGGCAGAACACTTAGAAGATGCGACAAACCCACTAAAGAGACAGCCTACATTACACTTGTCCGTCCTCTGCTGGAATATTGCTGCGCGGTATGGGATTCTTACCAGGCAGGATTGACGGAGGACATCGAAAAAGTACAAACATGGGCAGCTCGTTTCGTGTTATCTCGCAATAGGTGTGAGAGTGTCACTGATATGAAACTCGAGTTGGGGTGGCAGTCACTGAAACAAAGGCGCTTTTCTTTGCGGCGAGATCTGTTTACGAAATTTCAATCACCAGCTTTCTCTTCCGAATGTGAAAATATTTTGTTGACACCCACCTACGTAGAGAGAAATGATCATCATAATAAAATAAGAGAAATCAGAGCGCGAACGGAAAGCTTTATGTGTTCCTTTTTCCCACGCGCCATTCGAGAGTGGAATGGTAGAGAAGCAGTATGAAAATGGTTCGATGAACCCTCTGCCAGGCACTTTAGTGTGAATTGCAGAGTAACCATGTAGATGTAGATGTAAAGGTACGTGAATGATATAATATGAATGCTGGATGAGTCACAGAACAAAATACAATTAAACAAAAACATAAGTACTATAGACAAGAGCAGAAATATGCAACAGAAGTAGAACAAGAAAATAATCTCTTTGAAATATACAAAAAAATCACAGCAGGAGCAATAATAAATGCAACCTCAAAACGTACAGAGAATCAGGAACAAATTGCAATAAGACAGATGTTAAACAGAATCAATAAGGTCCCTCTAAGAACTTTGGACGAGAAAAAAGAGCTAGTCACTATGAAGCAGACGGTATTAACAATGCTTGTAAAGAAACACTAGTAGATAAAGTTAACAGAAAAATAAAAACATAAAAGATGAAACAAAAAATCAAACAACATCAACACATACATGCAGACACACTGATAACACAGATACAAATAATGGTAAAAATGATATAAGGAGCAGAATCACATGAAAATGGTATACAATGACCTACCACAATTAATTCATATACAAATTAGATACAGGGTTGAAACATTACCTATAAAACGAATAACTCAAAACAGAAAGACATCCCAAAACTAAAACCAAAATCTCGAGTGTCTGGTATCAGCCAGCTCAATAGCTAGGAACGTGAAAAAATTTAAATAGGAACCACTGATAGAACATTTGGCACCAGGTATGAAGAACTCATCAGGGCATAGAAAAACAGTGTACACCACTCAACATTAATTGCAAATCGTTTTAAGCAGGAATAGAATAGGAAAAGCATAATGGAAAAAGATATGAGAATAATAAAAATCAGAAAAAGAGATATATCACGAAAACTACAACATATAGAAAGCCCTAACACACAATAAACAGCTACTTAATGATCAGATAACTATTGGAAATGAGACACTGTGCAAACTCAATGAGCCCATCACATAGAAAAACTATTCTCTCTTTCAGCTCCTCTCTTTCTCCCTCTCGCTCTCTCTCACCCCTTCTATCACCTCCACCCTTTTGTTCATCTCATTAGCAACTCACCCTGCTATATCCTACGGCACATTCACTGTTCACTACCTTTACCCATCTTTGCCCTCCTGTTCTCCCACGCCCACCAGCTCTCCATTTAGATCTACGTATTCCAATCTACGTATTCCACACTACTCGTTATTTCACTTACATTTCAAATAAATACTCATTAACATGCCTAAAACGACACAATAAGACACATGACAAACCACAGATGAAGAGAACATTTTTAGATCAAGTGAAAACCAACCTGGCAAATTTACACACAAAGAAACTAAGACACTTTTAGCCAGAAATATGTCTACAAACACTAGTGGAGCTACATTGTGTAAAATGTGCAGGCAGATGGCACTCCCTATCGTAAGTGAAATCGGACTAAAATGCTGCAACTAAAAATCACACTTAAGACTCTTTTGTAACAAACTGTTGTTAGATGTAGAAAGCAAACTAAAATTGTAAATACGTTACAGCGCAAACCACTGACGATGTTTTATATTAATACAATGAAACACGTGGTGATTATGTAAACGTATTTTATAGAAGCTGCACAGACGGATTTCAAATATTTTTAATAATTTATGACGCTACTATGGACACAATGGCCACACAAAGTACCATTAGAGAATTATTAAAACGTCATGATCTGCACAAATATAATATTTTTACACAGAGCAGATATTAAGATGTGAATTTAAAATATATGAACATCGTAAAAAACGTGTCATTGTTTGTACTGTTAGAAACAGGGTTGAAACATTGCCATTGTTGGTACTGTTATCAAGCCACAGATGTAAATAGTCGCACATGATACTATAACACAGAGTAGAAATGTCTTTACTCTATAGCACAAAGCTGCGATGTTACAAACCATACCATAAGCAAAGTTTGCAATAACTGTAGCAAAATTATCCTAAATCAAAAATTCAGTTCTTACAGTGGAGTATCCAGCTCCATTGTAATGTCTGTATTAAGACTTGTGGTAGTTGCTATGATCTTAAGACACTGGTGTAACGTGTAATTTGCTTATGTCAATAAGACCTACATATCCATTTCGGCACATATTAAGTACTCTATCATTTACATAATCTTGACTCTGAGTTGGGACGCCCTGTATGTAAAAACCAAGCAATACCGTCTCTTGAAACCTCTATATTCCACTAGGTGTGGCAGTTCTCAAGGTGGAGGTAGACAGGGTCATGCCGAAGGACCAAGACCATAGGGTTTAAATTAATCTTTCGGTTGATGACAACTTTACTTTATGAGTGCAATTTTTAAATTACATGTATGCTGCTGTCGTTGCTCTTACAAGTTTTGACCTTACTACAGCTTTCAGTGGATTTTGTTTTGTTCATGTAGGATCCTACTTCCATATAAATAGACAGCATGGCGTTTGCAGCAGCGTGATAGCCGTGGCCTTTGGTAGAATGTGAAAGTAAATAAAATATCAATCCATATAGGGTCTGTCAGCTGCGGAAATTTTCTTCAGTATGTATGGCTTTTCTAATGTCATCATAATTTTTCTTCATCTAAAGTAGTGTGTTTATGACACCAATTGTCAAATATTAACTATAAAAAAACATATTTGGGTTTTGCGAAAAAATAGCGTTCCCCAATAGCATGCGCGGAATCCCCGAAACAAAGAAGTCCAAGTAGCTGCAGAAACAGAATGTGTTAAAACCATCACCGGGATGTAGTCTCCTCTGACACAATAATACGCAAAGAGGCGTTAAGCTGTTGATTCACGACTTTGCCTTTTTGTGTGATGATTCATTGTTAGAAAACAAGGAATAGCAGCTACAAAAAAGAGAATAAGAATGCGTCTCGAGTGGATTGTAAACAGTCGGCGTGCAGAACAAGAGATGAGTAATCAGCTGATCCACACGCGGTAATGAGGCAGGCAAAGGATGGTGTCCGTGCCGGCTGACGGCTCTAAGCACAAGAGAAGTCAGCAGCATCGCGCCATTAGTGTACGAGGTTCTAAACATCCTGCTTAAGGAATGGAAGCACGGATCACAAACAAACAATGAAAAAATTGGTGGGTGGATCTTCACAAAGTCAATGCGACAACACTGATAAGTACCGGTACCGACAGGTTTGCTCTCTCTTCACGAACAGAAAAGATTTAAAATGCACCATATCAATCCCAGTTGGGGTGTGGATCATCTTTTGACAGGACGTAGCTATTATCCCACTCATCTCGAACGACGCAGGGTCAGGCAGAGAAGTGTCTGCGAGTGCAGAGATGAATGAACTTAAGAACACACTGGCTTCCATTCTGCATTATTTGACACATTAAACAAAATATTCTGTTAGCACCCACTCTACACACAGCAGTTAGAGACTCCCAAAAGTAGTGTATGACCTAGCAAACAAAATCTCCAAATGGAAACAACAGCTCGGCAGAACACCATTAATCTCCACTTGACTACTAGTAGAATATTATAAAAGGGCCACTGTGGGTGCAAAATCGAAAGCAAGATTCAGCGGAGAGTGTGAGTGAAGATGGAGCATGAAGTAGGTGCGAGGTACACAAACGCTCATCTTTAGGTGCTCACATCCTGGCCGACACTCCAGCCTACGATGATAGATAACCAGCAGAAAAAAACTCCTGTTCCCACATCGAGTGGATTTTAAAACACGAGTCTTACATCACTACTTACACTAGAACAGAGTTGTATATATATGAGGACTCTGGAACTCTATGCCCTTAAATGGCCTCGAAAAATGTTATACAATGAAGAGCCAATGAAACTGGTACAGCAGCCTGATATCATGTATGGGCCCCGCGAGCACGCAGAAGTGCTACAACACGTAGTGACATGGACTCGACTAATGTTTGAAGTAGTGCTGGAGACATCTGACACCATGAATCCTGCAGATCTGTCCATAAATCGGTAAGAGTACGAGGGGGTGGAGATGTCTTCTGAACAACACATTGCAAGCGATCCCAGACATGGTTAATAATGTTCATTTCCGGGGAGTTTGATGGCCAGCGGAACTATTTAAACTCAGAAGACTGTTACTGGAGCCACTCTGTAGTAATTCTGGACGTTTTGGTGTCACATTGTCCTGCTGGAATTTACCCAGGTCCGTCTGAATGCACAATGGACATGAATGGATGCAGATGATCATCCAGGATGCTTACGTATGTGTCACATGTCAGAGTCGCATCTAGATGTTTCAGACGTCCTATACCACTCCAACTGCACACGCCCCACAACATAACAGAGTCTCCACCAGGTTGAACAGTCCCCTGCTGACATGCAGTGTCCGTGGATTCATGACGTTGTCTCCATATCCGTACACGTCCATCCGCTCGATACAACTTGAAACGAGGCTCGTAAGACCAGGCAACATGTTTTCAGTCAGCAATAGTACAATGTCGGTGTTGATGGGCCCAGGCGAAGCGTAAAGCTTTGTGTCGTGCAGTCATGGAGGGTACACGAGTGGGCCTTCGACTCCGAAAGCAGTTATCGACGATGTTTCGTTGAATGGTTCGCACGCTGACACTAGTTGATGACCCTTCACTGATATCTGCAGCAATTTGCGCAAAGGTTGCACTTCTGTCACGTTGAACGATTCTCTCCAGTTGTCGTTGGTCCCATTCTTGCAGGATCCTTTTCCGGCCGCAGCGATGGCGGAGATTTGATGTTTTACCGGATTCCTAATATTCACGGTACACTCGTGAAATGGTCGTACAGGAAAATCCCCACTTCACCGCTACCTCGGAGATGCTATGTCCCATCGCTCATGCGCGGACTATAACACCACGTTCAAACTCACGTAAATATTGATAACCTGCCATTGTAGCAGTAGTAACCGATCTAACAACTGTGCCAGACACTTGTTGTCTTATATAGGTGTTTCTGACCGCAGAACCGTATTCTGCCTGTTTACATATCTCTGTATTTGAATACGCACGCCTATATCAGTTTCTTTGGCGCTTCAGTGTACTACCCGTGACATGAGAAACCATGCCCCCTTATCTACTACGTGACAAGCCAAATCCCCTCACCTATAAAGTCATGAACTGAAGTGGTGGTACGCTATGCCCTTCACCTACAGTCACAGAGCAGTATTTGACCAAAGTGCAACAAATCACAGTCAAGCAGTTTGTAGACACCATGTACAAATATATGCCGAATTTTCACATTAAAAAAATGTAAACTTTACTTGGATTAAGCGAAATAGTGCAATCTTAAAAAAAATTGTGTAACCTTCATTTAAATTGTATCTTATCCAACATACATAAAAAAAAACACACACGCAATCTTTTCACCATAGTCCGCCCCCGGTAGCTGAGTGGTCAGCGCGACAGACTGTCAATCCAAAGGGCCCGGGTTCGATTCCCGGCTGGGTCGGAGATTTTCTCCGCTCAGGGACTGGGTGTTGTGTTGTCCTAATCATCATCATTTCATCCCCATCGACGCGCAAGTCGCCGAAGTGGCGTCAAATCGAAAGACTTGCACCAGGCGAGCGGTCTACCCGACGGGAGGCCCTCGTCACACGACATTTCATTTCATTTCACCATAACCTTGCAGCTTAAGCAATAATAGGGAACATACGAAGTTCGATCTCTGCTGTAGCAAGACTAAATGCCGTAACATCAAAATACGCCGAAAATGAACGCAAAATACATCCAGTTAAAAAAAGCAGATAAAAATTCAGCCGGCCGAAGTGGCCGTGCGGTTAAAGGCGCTGCAGTCCGGAACCGCAAGACCGCTACGGTCGCAGGTTCGAATCCTGCTTCGGGCATGGATGTTTGTGATGTCCTTAGGTTAGTTAGGTTTAACTAGTTCTAAGTTCTAGGGGACTAATGACCTCAGCAGTTGAGTCCCATAGTGCTCAGAGCCAGCCATAAAAATTCACTTGACTCCTTCCTAAGAGAGAGTCTTCACTCCTTCCAATATACTGTATGTAAGTGTAGACCAAATGTGGTTTAAACTCTTTGCAGAAGCAACAAAAAATGTATGCCAATTTCAAAGAACGCAAAACGCACAAAATTGGCAACGTTTTACACAAGCTCGAAATTTAGCGCGAACAACAGTATGATATGCTTTTAATAGTTCCCACAACGAAGCTCTGTCTCGAAATCTGGCAGAAAAGCGAAAGAGATTCTGGTCGAATATCAAATACACCAACGGAAAGACATAATCAACACCCTCACTGCGCTATAGCAGTGGTGATGTTACGGATGACAGTGCACTAAAGCAGAGTTACTAAACACGGTTTTTTCGATAATCCTTTACAAAAGAAGACGAAGTAAATATTCCTGAATTCAAATCAAGAACAAATGCCAACTCGAGTAACTTGGGAGTAGATATCCTCCAGGTAATAATAATAATAATGTCGTGTGATGAGGGCCTCCCGTCGGGGAGACCGCTCGCCTGGTGCATGTCTTTCGATTTGACGCCACTTCGGCGACTTCCGCGTCTATGGGGGTGAAATGATGATGATTTTGACAACACAATACCCAGTCCCTGAGCAGAGAAAATCTCCGACCCAGCCGGGAATCGAACCCGGGCTCTTAGGATTGACAGTCTGTCGCGCTGACCACTTTTTTAAAATTTTTTTAATCTCATTTTGTTCGTTTTCGTTCGTTGTATCTGCTCGTGGCGGACGTCGCAAGACACTCGTTTCAGTTCGTCGTTGATCCATTAACTCAGTTTTTTTATTACAGAGGGCTGCTAACCCTCTGACCGAACACGCTGAGTCACCGTGCCGGAAATTAAACTTTTCACTCGAAGGTAGACTGGAACCAAGGACATCTCGTTCCGCAGCTGCCCACGCTAACCACGAGACCACGACGTTCCTAATAAAGAAAGTAAACTTTTCACCCGAGGAAAGACTTGAACCAAGGACCTCTCGGTCCGCAGCTGCTCACTCTAACCACGGGACCATGGCGCTCCTGACCACTCAGCTACCGGGGACGGACCTCCAGATAATGAAGCAGCTTAAATCACTTAACAAAGATCCTATCCGGATTGTATACGAATCAGGTCCCTTTCAGATTATGCTGGTACAATAGCTCCATCCTTAGCAATCATTTCACATTTTGGTGTGATGGTTATATTTTCGGCATATCGAAGTTTCCTATCTTTGAGCGGAACTTTGTAACGCCGGAAATGCATATCCTCCTATTTCTATCTAGTGTACTATAATTTGTTTTCCTTATTTTTGTTACCTGAATATATGACATTTCTGTGTCTTTACATATTGTAATTGTTTTACTATTTGTATATATATATATATATATATATATATATATATATATATATATATATATATACACTCCTGGAAATTGAAATAAGAACACCGTGAATTCATTGTCCCAGGAAGGGGAAACTTTATTGACACATTCCTGGGGTCAGATACATCACATGATCACACTGACAGAACCACAGGCACATAGACACAGGCAACAGAGCATGCACAATGTCGGCACTGGTACAGTGTATATCCACCTTTCGCAGCAATGCAGGCTGCTATTCTCCCATGGAGACGATCGTAGAGATGCTGGATGTAGTCCTGTGGAACGGCTTGCCATGCCATTTCCACCTGGCGCCTCAGTTGGACCAGCGTTCGTGCTGGACGTGCAGACCGCGTGAGACGACGCTTCATCCAGTCCCAAACATGCTCAATGGGGGACAGATCCGGAGATCTTGCTGGCCAGGGTAGTTGACTTACACCTTCTAGAGCACGTTGGGTGGCACGGGATACATGCGGACGTGCATTGTCCTGTTGGAACAGCAAGTTCCCTTGCCGGTCTAGGAATGGTAGAACGATGGGTTCGATGACGGTTTGGATGTACCGTGCACTATTCAGTGTCCCCTCGACGATCACCAGTGGTGTACGGCCAGTGTAGGAGATCGCTCCCCACACCATGATGCCGGGTGTTGGCCCTGTGTGCCTCGGTCGTATGCAGTGCTGATTGTGGCGCTCACCTGCACGGCGCCAAACACGCATACGACCATCATTGGCACCAAGGCAGAAGCGACTCTCATCGCTGAAGACGACACGTCTCCATTCGTCCCTCCATTCACGCCTGTCGCGACAGCACTGGAGGCGGGCTGCACGATGTTGGGGCGTGAGCGGAAGACGGCCTAACGGTGTGCGGGTCCGTAGCCCAGCTTCATGGAGACGGTTGCGAATGGTCCTCGCCGATACCCCAGGAGCAACAGTGTCCCTAATTTGCTGGGAAGTGGCGGTGCGGTCCCCTACGGCACTGCGTAGGATCCTACGGTCTTGGCGTGCATCTGTGCGTCGCTGCGGTCCGGTCCCAGGTCGACGGGCACGTGCACCTTCCGCCGACCACTGGCGACAACATCGATGTACTGTGGAGACCTCACGCCCCACGTGTTGAGCAATTCGGCGGTACGTCCACCCGGCCTCCCGCATGCCCACTATACGCCCTCGCTCAAAGTCCGTCAACTGCACATACGGTTCACGTCCACGCTGTCGCGGCATGCTACCAGTGTTAAAGACTGCGATGGAGCTCCGTATGCCACGGCAAACTGGCTGACACTGACGGCGGCGGTGCACAAATGCTGCGCAGCTAGCGCCATTCGACGGCCAACACCGCGGTTCCTGGTGTGTCCGCTGTGCCGTGCGTGTGATCATTGCTTGTACAGCCCTCTCGCAGGGTCCGGAGCAAGTATGGTGGGTCTGACACACCGGTGTCAATGTGTTCTTTTTTCCATTTCCAGGAGTGTATATATATATATATACAAATATATATATACAAATATATATATATATTTATGCATTTATGTCGATGTATAATTGGTTTGTTTCGTAAATATTATTTGTATTTTTACGCTGGGTCTTGCCTAGGGAAAACTGCTATCGAACGATTACATCTATAGGTCGTGTGAGGAATCAAAGTGTGTAGGATCTTTGGCAGTGTTAACTCTGCCGCGTGGAGCGCGGGCAGAGCATGAAGAGAGTCTGGCTGGAGTAGCGAGTAGAGCAGGTGTGTGGTGTGAAGCTCCCGCGAGTTGCCGCGCTTTCGGGGTTTGGCAGCATCTAATTGCGCTCGACTTGCGATGATAGTTTCTGACATGGTGTCGCGGACGGGAAGCATTAGCTGGCGCACATCAAGAGCCCGTTTCGTCTGGTGACCGTGTCGAGAAGAAGGCGCGCCAACATCCAGCTTCTGCAACAGCGACGGCCGACAATGAGTGACTGTCGCCACATCCTCGATCGACGGCTTCAAACCTTCAATCAACCAACAAGGAAGACTGGAAGCACGTAAAGTTTTAGAACTGTATGGCAGACCTCAGCTTTTCAAACTTTTAAAATTGTTGCATCTCAAAATTACAGCAACTTAGCATGAACCTTTGTTGCTCATTGTCCCAATTGCATTGCCAAGCAGGGTCCCTTCCTTTTCCGAAATGAACCCGAGTGAAGTTGAAATTCAAACGCCAGCATTAAAATAATGTAATTAGATTTCACTGCTTTAATTTCAAAGTTCAGTTAAAGTATTCATAGCTGGCTACAATATTTAGATTACACGAGCACAAATTAAGAGTGCGAGTTTTGTTAGCATATTTTAGCTTACCTGTGACTGCAGCTCAGCTTGGTACGTACTAAATTTTACTATTGTTAATTGTTCAGAATCATTTAATTCAAGTTCAAAGTTAAATCTCTTATTTCTAAATAGCGTAGATTCAAGTTGCTTTTGAAATGATTGTTGAGGTAGTCCTAGACTAACTGTATTTTACTGAATTTCGATGTGCTTCAGAAAGAAAGCTCACTATTAACTTCAGTCACTAAATTAACTTTCGATTTTCCGGTTTTATTAATTCTTTTGCTAAATTAAGTGTAGCGAAATTTATTACTTCTGACAAACTTTCAGTTTTCACACTACACTTGTCAACCTTCAGTTACCACGCTTCTAGTGCTAATTATATGTGTAATAATCTTTCTTTTTCAGTTACTATAGTAATTGTCCTTAGGACTGGCGACCGTAATTTCCCCCAAATCTCAAATATCTAATTACCGCTAGTTGATTGTTAACGTAACGGCCGCACATTTACTTTCTTTATTAACTTTACCCCTATTTCAAAATTAATTTCCACCAGTTTCATTTGCATTTTTCCTTTCATTTAGATGTAACCCTTTCCTCCCTCTTTACCGACAAATTAACCTCGGTGACGATTGCTTTTCCCAAATTTCCATTAGGTACACGCGGTTTAATTTTTCACTGTCATTAAGGTCGATAAGTGAGGGGGAGGTTACAACTTTATTCATAATTTTCTTTGACCAGGTTGTGTGTTTACATCTCATAATTGAAAAATTACATATTTACACTACTGGCCATTAAAATTGCTACACAAAGAAGAAATGCAGATGATAAACGGGTATTCATCGGACAAATATATTATACTAGAACTGACATGTGATTACATTTTGACGCCATTTGGGTTCATAGATCCTGAGAAATCAGTACCCAGAACAACCACCTCTGGCCGTAATAACGGCCTTGATACGCCTGAGCATTGAGTCAAACAGAGCTTGGATGGCGTGTACAGGTACAGCTGCCCATGCAGCTTCAATACGATACCACAGTTCATTAGGAGTAGTGACTGGCGCATTTGGACGAGCCAGTTGCTCGGCCACCATTGACTAGACGCTTTCAATTGGTGAGAGACCTGAAGAACGTGCTGGCTGGGGCAGCAGTCGAACATTTTCTGTATCCAGAAAGGCCCGTACAGGACCTGCAACATGCGGTCGTGCATTATCCTGCTGAAATGTAGGGTTTTGCAGGGATCGAATGAAGGGTAGAGCCACGGGTCGTAACACATCTGAAATGTAACGTCCACTGTTCAAAGTGCGGTCAATGCGAACAAGAGGTGACCGAGACGTGTAACCAATGGCACCCCATACCATCACTCCGGGTGATACGCCAGTATGGCGATGACGAATACACGCTTCCAATGTGCGTTCACGGCGATGACGCCAAACACGGATGCGACCATCATGACGCTGTAAACAGAACCTGGATTCATCCGAAAAAATGACGTTTTGCCATTCGTGCACCCAGGTTCGTCGTTGAGTACACCATCGCAGGCGCTCCTGTCTGTGATACAACGTCAAGGGTAACCGCAGCCATGGTCACCGAGCTGATAGTCCATGCTGCTGCAAACGTCGTGGAACTGTTCGTACAGATGGTTGTCTTGCAAACATCCCCATCTGTTGACTCAGGGATCGAAACGTGCCATGCGGATAAGATGCCTGTCATCTCGACTGCTAGTGATACAAGGCCGTGGGGATCCAGTATGGCGTTCCGTATTACCCTCCTGAACCCATCGATTCAATATTCTGCTAACAGTCATTGGATCTCGACCAACGTGAGCAGCAATGTCGCGATACGATAAACCGCAATCGCGATAGGCTACAATCCGACCTGTATCAAAGTCGGAAACGGGATGGTACG
This sequence comes from Schistocerca nitens, assembly GCF_023898315.1. Classification (NCBI taxonomy): domain Eukaryota; kingdom Metazoa; phylum Arthropoda; class Insecta; order Orthoptera; family Acrididae; genus Schistocerca; species Schistocerca nitens. The sequence goes on along the minus strand of NC_064616.1, from coordinate 963,715,649 downwards.
CATGTCTCCTCCTTACACGAAGCACCACAACAACGTTTCACCAGGCAACGCCGGTCAACTGCTGTTTGTGTATGAGAAATCGGTTGGAAAGTTTCCTTGTGTCAGCACGTTTTAGGTGTCGCCACCAGCGCCAACCTTGTGTGAATGCTCTGTAAAGCTAATCATTTGCATATCACAGCATCTTCTTCCTGTCGTTTAAATTTCGCGTCTGTAGCACTTCATCTTCGTGGTGTAGCAATTTTAATGGCCAGTAGTGTATAATTATGTAATACGAAAATATCTATTTTAAGTGTTATAATGCATACGTACCCCATCAGAACGCCTTCTTTCCCGCTAAAATGGTGCTTGGCCTGTTCATTTGTCTTTTTCGATTTTGTGTGCTTATGTATTATGTTTTGGATAATTACAACTAGATATTAGTATTATTTAGTAGATGATTATGTAAAGGAAAAGTAATACTGTTTGTAAACTTTCTAAAGAGCATTGGCACCATAGTTCCAGTCAGTAAATATTGAGGCCTTCTTTGAAATTTCGTTTTTGTGTATAAAGTCGAGAAGACCTGGACCAAATGTAATAAAAAGCAATATTAGCCAGACAGTATCATCGATTATATTTTCCTACTGTAAAGTATTATACAGTACCTCCTTCCCTTTAAATAGTGCTTAGTGAGGTGAAGCATTACTGAAAAAATTATCAAAATATCTGGTGCTCACAGTTCAATCCTTGCACCACAAGTTACACAGCCTCAAGTAACCATGTGATCAAAATACCAACAGTCTTTACATATTCTGATAGTTATTTTAGACATGGAAATTCCATTCTGTCACTAGACACAAACATTGTGTGATGCTGGCGTATTTTATGACATACATTTTACACAGGGAAATACTGTAAGTTACAAGCTTCACATATTTTATGTACGTTTTAAAAGTGAAAATAACACTGTGGCACTTGACATAAACTTTGTGCGTGTTCCTATCTTCTTCATCCACTGAAATGGTACTTGGTCACGTTTGTTTCATTTAGGCATAGGATGAAATGACACCTTCCTGATTATTATATTATTTTAGCAGAGCATATGTATTTTTACAGCATTAGGTTTATTTAGATGTGGGATATTGTAAGTGAGAGTCTTTATGTATTTTAAACACGGAAATAACATTGTGACATTTGACATCAACAGTGTCACGCCTGTCCGCAGCTCGTGGTCGTGCGGTGGCGTTCTCGCTTCCCACGCCCGGGTTCCCGGGTTCGATTCCCGGCGGGGTCAGGGATTTTCTCTGCCTCGTGATGACTGGGTGTTGTGTGATGTCCTTAGGTTAGTTAGGTTTAAGTAGTTCTAAGTTCTAGGGGACTGATGACCATAGATGTTAAGTCCCATAGTGCTCAGAGCCATTTGAACTGTCACGCCGATGTATTTTTTCGAGTTATCTTTTAAACATAGAAATATTGTATGTTGCATCCTCACGTATTTTAAGATGGAAATAACATTGACATAACCACTGTGTGTGAGAGATTACGAATTTTTGAGAGATGATACCTCATTTTTATACTACCAGTAACATGTCCTCATGTAGGCATAGGAGAACAAATGGTTCAACTGGCTCTGAGCACTATGGGACTCAACTGCTGTGGTTATCAGTCCCCTAGAACTTAGAACTACTTAAACCTAACTAACCTAAGGACATCACACACATCCATGCCCGAGGCAGGATTCGAACCTGCAACCGTAGCAGTCGCACGGTTCCGGACTGCGCGCCTAGAACCGTGAGACCACCGCGGCCGGCATAGGAGAACAATTCGGTCAATTAGAGTGTGCCAATTAACTGTACTGGTTTCATATTATTCTTCTCGCGCTAGAACCGCGAGACCACCGCGGCCGGCATAGGAGAACAATTCGGTCAATTAGAGTGTGCCAATTAACTGTACTGGTTTCATATTTTTCTTCTCGCGCTACCCTGGAAGAGAAAAGATGAAAATAGTCATCATCCCTTGATACGTCTCTTTGAAGCAGTGGCTGTGCAATTGTAAGCGTTTCTCGCCCATTTGTTAGATTTTCGTACGTGCGCAATCCAGCTTTGGCGAGATGCTTTCTTCCTTTCCAAACCAGCCGAAAACAGTCGTGGATCCCCTTTTGTCACCAGTTCACAAAAAGTGGAGGGGTTGACCCTTTAGAAACACAGCAACATTCGCGGGAAAGACACGTCTTCCCATTTTGTCCGCCTAGGAACAAGTCAGTGTTGGTTACAAGTCTAGGAGCTGTTTTCGGAATAGAGCCGGCGCGACGTGCTTGCTCGAGCTTGCGCTAATCGAAGGAGCAGGAAACGAAGCTCTTGTTCTCTGGCGGAAACTGTTCTTCCCCAGCTATTCCTCAGATTATCGCCCTGACACCGACCACACTCTAGCCACACCTCCACATCCAACGACTGTGCATACAAGGGGGGAGCAATATCTCGTTTCTCTGCTGAAGCAACCTCCACTCTGCGATGGCGTTGTTAAATTTAGTAAGGGTGGCATCACTACTCAAGCGTTATGGAACTCGTATAAGTTTGGGTTTAACTTAGCCTCATTCCGTTAATTGCACTAGCCTCTTCCTTTGAACACATGAGTGAACGATAGATTCATTATTGCTTAGCCATTGCTGCTAAGCAGTAGCAGTTTCGCCTCATGCATGCTAAACTGAAATTTCTGCAGATCAATGTGACCAATGCAATTGTTTTTGTCACGTCATGTCGCACAGTTCTTGGTTGAACTCATTCCAGGTAACATATTTAGTGCCGTATTGCTTGTTATCCTTGCAGCCAGCCCAACTACCATTGTACCATGTCCACTTATTCTGTTTTTTGAAGGTGTCAATTCGTATTCAGATGCTCCTTTGAGATGTAGATAACTTGTCCAATCTTCACTGATGTTGTGATGTACGAGGGGGGCGGGGAGGGGGTGGGGTGCGGCAGGCCGAGGTTCGCGGGACTCGCTTTGCGATTTATTTAATGTCCACCTATCCCAGTATAGTGTCCATTCACCACCCGTTGCTCTGCATTCGTAGGTACTATGTAGACGATGAGAAAAGCAGCGTTGAAGAAAACCATCGTCCATACTTACGATTACCAAGTCCGCGTAACTCCAGTAACAAAATAAACCTGTAAATCTCTATTAATAACGGGCACAGTGGGTGCTTCCTCCCTTCACTGAAAATGTTAGCTTGTAGATACTGATGTTTTATTACGGTCCTTTTCATTTACTGTGTCACCAAGCCCACATTTACGTTGGTAGTGCATTTACTACTATTTCGTGCAGCTTATATCACACGTAAGACAGCGAGAAATGTGCTGAGTCCAACCCGAAATATTACGAGATTCACACAGGCAATACTCTGTTACAAAACGAGTTCACATTCGGCCCATTTCAGTGGATTCTTCGAAAGAGGATGCTCGCCAAAATGTTCTCTAAATGCATACGGAACACGCCACATAGAATATTCACAAAGACGGATAGTTTCACACGCGGTTTATTCTGCAACCAACATTCCAAAACCTCTCAGAACTTCACCGAAATATCCGTAATTGCATCTGCTAACACGGCGATGTAAACCGAGCGCGATTTAACCGTCATTTCTTCAGCTTACAGACAATTTTTTCGCACACATATAACATGACCTTCTCGTCCGTCAGCGAGTCCACTACTGACTGCATGCTGTCGCTGTCAGGGCATATAACTCATTCAATTACGCGGGAAAGACTTCTCTCTCATTGATTGATCAAAACGATCATCCAATCAGATTAACCTTTCATGATCAATTTCACGCGCTAACCGCTTTACTCCAATTAGCATTCCACATGCATCTACGTCATTTCCTATTTCAAAATGGTTGTAATGTTGGTGCATTAATTTGTTATGAAAGCGGTGCTGATAGACAATAAAAGCGGGTTAAAAGCTGTGAGCTGTCTGGGGAAGTTAACCTTGTATTACTGAGCAACTGTTTCACCAGGTATCCAGTCTAGCTTACCAAATTCCCAACCAGACTAACATTAATTATAATCTTTTAATCGTCATACGACAACGGGTGATATATATATATATATATATATATATATATATATATATATATATATATATATATATATATATATAGAAGCACATACTTCCCCCGCAAAGCAGTGCATAAAGTAACCTGGATATCCCCAGATGGAAGTACGATGAACCAGATCGATCACGTTCTTGTTGACCGAAGACATCATTGTAGTGTCGAACATGTAAGATCCTTTCGCGGGGCAGATATGAATTCAGATCATTTCTTAGTGGTAGTCAAACTACGTCTGAAACTTTCAACCATGTGGAGAAGAAATTCTGAAATGATGGTCCGCTTCGACAAGAATAAGTTGAAAGATGTAGAAGTGAGACAGCGCTATCAAGAAAAAATTGCAGAACATCTCACAATATCAGAGAACCCTACCAGTGTGGAGAACGCATGGCTGCTGCTGAGGAATGCAGTGTTAGAAAGTGCAAATGAAGAAATAGTTTGCGATGCAAAACGAAGAAGTAAACCTTGGTTCGATGAACAATGTCGAGAATCTGTTGAGATTAGATCAGCGAAGAGGATACAATGGCTACAGCAACTCTCGGAAGAAGCAAGGGTAGCTTACTACGAAGCGAGGCGTAATACGGACCAACTCATGAGAAAGAAGAAACGGGACCACCACAAAAGTCTGTTGATTGCAGTCGAAGAAGCAAAGTCGTCACGCTCGTTTTTCCAGGCCTCAAGATTCGCCAGAGGCGCATACAGACAACGTACATTGGTCCTAACGAATGAGACGGGTGAAGTTGTACCGCCAGAAGAGCAAGCAACCCTATTTAAAAAACATTTTGAAAACCTATTGAATCCCGACAACCCACCTGTAGGGACAACACAGACGGATGCCCGTTTTGACAGAGTTGAAGTCCCTGAACCATCTGAGGAAGAAATCAGTGTTGCCCTAAAAGCACTCAAGAACAACAAGGCTCCAGGAGGTAGTGGTATCACAGCTGAGATGCTTCGCTTGGGAGGGGAAACACTGGTGGGTGCTTTGAAACGATTAATTTCTACCATCTGGGAAGCAGAAGTAATTCCTGAGGAATGGAAGGGAGCAATCATATGTCCCATATTCAAGAAGGGAGATGCTACTCATGTATCCAACTACCGAGGGATTTCGTTACTTGAAATTGGCTACAAAGTTTTTACAACACTGCTACTAAACCGCATGAAACCACTGGCTGAAGGAATTGTAGGGACCTATCAATGTGGGTTCGTTGCTGGACGATCGACAATTGATCACATATTTACTCTGAGGCAGTTGATAGAAAAATTCTACGAATTCAATAAGGATCTACACCTCATCTTCATCGATTTTCGACAAGCTTATGACAGCATTGACCGCGCCACGTTATGGGAAACGTTAGAGGAACTTGGCATCCCATCAAAATACATCCGCTTAATTGCTGCTTGCTACTCTCAGTCTACGGCCCAAGTGCGGTTTGGTAATCAACTATCACCATCATTCAGTGTACAAAATGGATTGAGACAAGGAGATCCATTGGCGCCAATATTATTCAATTTGGCCCTGGAAAAAGTAAGCCGTGACACTTGTCGAACCAGAGAGATGGAGATGGTGGGAGCAGACACAATCTTGGCATTTGCTGATGATGTTGTGATCCTTGGTGACACTCTAGAGCAAGTACGCAGTGATACCTCCCGATTCCTCCACAATGCAGAGAAAATTGGGCTGGTGGTGAACGATGAAAAAACTAAATATCTTGTTGTATCACGCCGCCGAGATCTCCCTCCTTCCATTGATGTCGACAGGCATACCTTCGAACGAGTTGAAGAGTTCAAGTACCTGGGCTCCATACTAACAAATAAAAGTGAAGTAACGAAAGAAGTACAGCAACGTATAACAAATGCTAATCGCATGTTCTTTAGCCTGAACAATCTTTTCAGATCTCGGCTGATATCGCAGAAAAACAAGATCCACCTATACACGACACTGGTGAGACCAGTACTTTTATACGGCTGTGAAACTTGGGCAACATCAGCAACAACAGAAGAAGCAATATGTGCATTTGAAAGGAAGGTACTTCGGAAGATATATGGACCCATCTACAATGCCATGGAAGGTAAATGGGAACGAAGAAAAAAAGAAGATTTATACCAGCGGTATGGAAAGCCACACATTGGACGAATATTGGCGCAGAAGAGACTCCAATGGTTTGGCCACATCCTACGGGCAGACGGATCCCTTCCAAACAGAGTCCTCCACTCTCAACCCACAGGAAAACGCCCTAGAGGACGCCCAAGAACTCGATGGAAGGATAGGATAACAACGATCCTGAAAGAAGTGGAACCAGCAGCCGTGGAGGAGGACGCCAACGACCGGATGAGATGGACTGCCATCTGCAACAGCTCCCTCCTCTCGTGTAATTGACAGACACTGCGTGTGTGTTTTTTTTGTTTCTGTAATGTATCCCTCTTGCCTTTTAAACCTTTAAGCTGTAATGTATATATGTAACCTTTTACTACTGTATAGTGTACTTTTGTAAGTCTTTTTTCTTTAATTTTTTCCGTTTGTTCTTCTTGCTGTAGGCCTTAAAGGCCCGATAAGGCAATAAATGATGATATATATATATATATATATAAAGAGAATTTAAATAAAAAGAAATAAATCAGTTTATATTTGGAAATTTATTTTAACATTGATCATTGAAATTTCAGCATATTAAACTTGATTCATAACTAAGCTGGTGCCTTATTTAGGACTGTGAAAATGTGAGTTTGTAATCTTACGGAACACATCAAATATGGAGCCAAGATTGGGAGACTGCATACAACATTGCATTCGTAAAATAACACACGAAGAACGTTGAAACATATGCAAGAGGAAATTAACCACAACCAACCGATTCTATTTTCACCCAAAGAAGTTACGTTCGTAGCGTAATCCTGTCCGTCATGAACTTACCACACACTGGTATACTAAATTCATACTAACTCTCTGTGAAATCTTCCCGAAAAGGATAGCTGAGGGCTACTTTGATGATTACACCACATGCTTCACGTGGTCAACTTGGTTCACACAAAGAGTGTAACTCCACAATAATTTTGATAATTAAAATAAATTAGTTCGAAAAGCAATTTACAAAAGAAAAACCTCGAACTGGTTACTATCATCTTCCTATTAACCTGATGGGTCAAACAATTGTATAAGCACGTGGTACTGGTCTCACAAAGGACACCCCACGTGGGTTGAACATAAAGAAAAGTTGCTATATTGAAAAATATTGTCAAGACGAGACGTTATAATCTCACGCACATTCGCATTTAAGATTGATGATCTTAGTTAGAGTTACTGATCAACACGTGGTTCCACTTTACTCACAAAGTAGTGACAAAGCAACTACTGGAAGATATTCTGAACTTCACACTCGAAATATACTGCATTGTAATTTAAGATAACATTAGATATTTTAGAGCTAAACCTGAAATAAAGGTGATTAAATTTTCCATTAGGATGAACGTAAGAAATCCATTGTCCTACGGACTTAGCAGAGACGCGCTTAGTTGGAGATCTTACCACTTCAGACGCTTGCCACGGACAGGCTGCCCTCGGCTCCTACCGAGCATGCTTCACAAATACAAACGGAAGTGACCAGAGAGGCAGCTCCGTACACCAACATGACAAGGGACGGACAGGACCATACTAAGAATAGAAACCTCTTTGCTTCTAGAAAGCGTAGCTACCTGTTCCGACGTTGGTCCTACTGTTCTCTAGCAGACAGGCTGGTCTGCTACCATCAAGCATGCAACTAGACATACATTTGCTCATTCATCCTCTCACACAGAAGGGAAGGGGGATGACAGTATCTTATCATATACAGTATATAAAACAAAGTGGATGTAGGTTCCGTATGAGACTGTGTGACATGAATTACATATAAACTATGTTTTAAAGTATAGTTGTGTGACAGATTGTTCTTGTTCATGTGTAAAAGTAACACATTTCACTGCTCAGTCTCCTTCCAGATAGTCAGAAACACCACAGTAAATTTAGAAGAGGAATTTATGCCGTGAATGACAACAAATTTAAGAAATTAACATGAAAGGAATCCAACAGAGACCTTTCATGGTTCAAATGGCTCTAAGCGCTATGGGACTTAACACCTGAGGTCATTAGTCCACTAGAACTTAGAACTGCTTAAACCTAACTAACCTAAGGACAGCACACACATCCATGCCCCAGGGAGGATTCGAACCTGCGACCGTACCAGCAGCGCGGTTCCGCACTTAAGCGCCTAGAACCGCTCGGCCACAGCAGCCGGCTAGCAGAAATTGATGTGCAGGTAAGAGGATCCTCGGGGATTGCAAGAGATATGAAGCAATGAATTGCTACACAAGCATAGTCTTCCCTTGCGTACGCTCCGTCAGTTTTGCGCACATTTATTTCCTTACATCTATGCTTGCGTTTTAAAAAAGATTCATCGTGTGGGAGCTTCCTCTCAACGGCGCAGGGCTAACAATGTAGTAAAGAGTCTTCAATTCATCAATAATTTGATTCGTCGGCTGTTATTCTCCATTAATAATTTGGAGGACAGGGTTGGCAACAATCTGCAGTTTTTTGTTGATGATACTGTGCTGTACGGTAAGGTGTCGAAGTTGAGTGACTGTAGGATATGACTCCGACAAAATTTCTAGTTGGTGCAGAAAAACGTAAGTTAATGTGGATGAGTAGGAAAAACATCAACATCTATATCTACATCTGCATAGATATTCCGCAAATCACAGTTAAGTGCCTGGCAGAGGGTTCATCGAACCACCTCCACAATAATTATCTTTTATTCTAGTCTGTAACAGTGCTCGGAAAAAACGATAACCGATATCTTTCCGTGCGAGCTTTATTTCCCTTATTTTATTATGATGATTATTAGTCCCTATGTAATCGGCGTCAACAAAATATTTTCGTATTCGGAAGAGAAAGTTGGTGATTGAAATTTCGCGAGAAGATTCCGCCGCAACGAAGAACGCCTTTGTTTCAATGATGTCCACCTCAAATCCTGTATCATGTACGTAACACTCTCTCCACTATCTCGGGACAATACAAAACGTGCTGCTCTTTTTTGAACTTTCTCGATGTAGGTACACCGTTAATTCTATCTGGTAAGGATTCCAGACCGCGCAGCAGTACTCCAAAAGAGGACTGACAAGCATAGTGTAGGCAGTATCCTTAATAGATCTGTTACGTTTTCTAAGCGTTCTGCCAATAAAACGCAGTCTTTGGTTTTCCTTCCCCACAACATTTTCTATGTCTTCTTTTCAATTTAAGTTGTTCGTGATTGTAATTCCTAGGTATGCAGTTGAATTTACGGCCTTTACTGATTTATCGTGAAACTGAAGTTTAACGGATTCCTTTTAGCACTCATGTGGATGACCTCACACGTTTCATTATTTAGGGCCAACTACCAATTTTCGCACCATACAGAAATCGTTTTGCAATTTGTTTTGATGTTCTGATGACTTTATTAGACGATAAACGACAGCATGATCTGCAAACATCTAGGGCGGCTGCTCAAATTGTCTCCTAAACCGTTTATATAGATAAGGAACAGCAGAGGCCCATAACACTATCTTGGGAAACGCCAGGAATCACTTCTGTTTTACTCGATGACTTTCCTTCGATTACTACGAACTGTGAACTCTCTGACAGGAAATCACGAATCCAGTCACATAACTGAGACGATATTCCATAAGCACGCGATTTCACTACAAGCCGCTTGTGTGGCACAGTGTCAAAAGCCTTCTGTAAATCTAGAAATACGGAATCAATTTCAACTCCCTTGTCAGTAGCACTCAGCACTACGTGTGTGAAAAGAGCTAGCTGGGTTCCACAAGAATGTTGTTTTCTAAATCCGTGTTGACTGTGTGTCAATAGACCGTTCTCTTCTAGGTAATTCATAATGTTCGAACACAATATATGTGCCAAAATCCTGCTTCACATTGACGTTAATTATATGAGCCTGTGGCTTAGCTGATAGCTCCTACTACCTTTCTTGAATATTGGTGTGACCTGTGCAACTTTGGGTACAGATCTTTCGTCTAGCGAGCGGTTATATTTGATTGTTAAATATGGTGCTGTTGTATCAGCCAACTTTGAAAGGAACCTAATTGGTATACAGCCTGGACCGGAAGATTTGCTTTTATTAAGTGATGTAAGTTGCTTGACTACTCCGAGGATATCTACTTCTAAATTACTCATGGAGACATCTGTCCTTGATTCTAATTCTGGAACATTTACTTCGTCTTCTTTGGTGAATGAACAACCCGTAATGTTCGGATATAGCATTAGTAGTGTCCTGTTTGACACAGTCACGTCGTTTAAATATTCGGGCGTAACGTTGCAGAGAAATATGAAACGGAACGAGTATATGAGGATTGAGGTAGGGAAGCGACTGATCTACTTCGGTTTATTGGGAGAATTCTAGGAACGTGTTGTTCACTTGTAAAGGAGACGCCAGTGCAACCTATTCTTGAGTACTGCTCGAGTGTTTGCTATCCGTACCATGACAGGTTAAAGGGCTGCTGGATTTGTTACTGGTAGGTTCTGACACTATGCGAGTGTTACAGAGATGCTTCGGGAGCTCAAATGGGAATTCTTGTAGGGAAGGCGACATTGTTTTTGAGGAACACTACTGAGAAAATTTAGAGATCCAGCATTTGAACCGGACTGCAGAACTATCTACTACTTCCAATATATATTGCGCACAAGGACCAAGAAAATAAGATATGAGAAATTAGGGTTCACGCGGAGGCATACGAACAGTCATTTTTCCCTCGCTCTATTTGCGAGTGGAACAGGAAAGGAAATGGTACGGCATACCCTCTGCCATGCGCCGTATGGTGGCTTGCGGAGAACCTATGTAGACGTAGATGTAGAAGCGTTTATGGCAATGAGTGAGACTTCATCCTTTCTCCAATAACGTTTTGTCACAGTGAAATGAAATCTCAAAAAAGGAGTATTTGACAGAGTAACTATTTTCAACGCTAAGCAATTACGTACGTGGTATTGTGAAACAACGTGGGAGAGCGTGAAGGCTATGTAGGGAGAGGTCTTCCAGTGTGCACTGTATCGATTTCTTGGCCGGTACTTAAGTTGCTCCTAAACCTCGTTTGCATTATCTAATCATGTCAGACGAGAGCACAATGTCCCCCGTGTAGTGACCTCGCCACTGCGGGAGTATTGAACTGAGAGCCGCGCAGTGTGAATATCTGCCACAGCGGGCCCGACATCCGCTCTTTCAACACATGCCACTGCTGTCTACTTCCTGGGCACACTTGACTACTCGTGCCACGACCCTGCTTCAAGTTATCACGTGCTCAAGTAGTTCCTCGAATTTCCCTGTTAGAAAAGTTACCAAATTTGAAGGTTGCCACCTCAAAAAAGAGATTTTTCTACATACTTGCTTCAGTTGAGAGAATAATTTTTATATTAATGAAGACAATAATTTTTAATGAGTCTGTGATCATTATGAAAATATACGAAGAATGCTGTCTAGATAGCTTAATGTATTTTTCTTCATGATGCCCAGTTTCCGCTTATACCGTCATCATATCCAATCTTAGAAGTAAGTTGCAATAAAATCTATGCTGAAGCAGGTTGCCAACTCAGTGTTGGGTATAGGATTTATTGCAACTGACGCTGAACTTGTTTTTACGACTTCTAAGTTTTAGATATGATGATGGCAGCAACCGAAACATTGCTTCACAAATGAAAATACAGTAAGGCGTGATCTATACAATTACATGTGTGTTGTCTGTTCTTTCGGACTTGTACAAATACGCCTCGAGGGGCATACGACTATCTTAGTCCGAATGCATACCATCGTTCGGAAATACAAAAAAATGGCTCTGAGCACTATGGGACTTAACTTCAAATGGTTCAAATGGCTCTGAGCACTATGGGACTTAACTTCTAAGGTCATCAGTCCCCTAGAACTTAGAACTACTTAAACCTAACTAACCTAAGGACATCACACACATCCATGCCCGAGGCAGGATTCGAACCTGCGACCGTAGCGGCCGCGCGGTTCCAGACTGTAGCGCCTTTAACCGCTTGGCCACCACGGCCGGCATGGGACATAACTGCTGAGGTCATCAGACCCCTAGAACTTAAACCTAACTAACCTAAGGACATCACACGCATCCATGCACGAGGCAGGATTCGAACCTGCGATCGTAGCGGTCGCGCGGTTCCAGACTGTAGCGCCTAGAACCGCTCGGCCACCCCGGCAGGCGCGGAAATACAGTGAGGCTGCGAGGAACAAGGAAAACGATCGGGGACACACCGTCTGTGATGGGTAACGCTTGAGAATTTGAGTCGGAAACGAAGCGTGTCCAGATGGCCGAGGCGGATAGGGCAAACGTTATAGAGAAGGGGAGAACCCGGTTTCGAGTCCTTGACCAGTCACAAATTTTCAAGTACATCTGTTAAATTATTTCAATACCCAAAGCAACTACGTCATACCAATTTCCCTTTAGTTTGTGAACTGTTCCTCAGCGGATCAACCGCTAGACGCATTCACTACGAAAGTAAGTGTGCAGTTGTAAGTTTCTTCCTGTTACGTGCTGTTATCGTTATTATTTCTCTCCCATCTCCCATCGGTATGTGAATACAGATGGATGATAGAGTCCAATTGTTTTAGGGATCCGTGGAAGCGGCTGTCACTACGTCATTTAGCCGCCGGTCTCACTACGAAGATGGCAAGACAACTGGCCGCAATGCAGGCAAATCATCACCAGCTACGCTATGCCATCATCTTCTCACCGTCCCTACCGTTGGACTTTGCGTACCTCATCTCTCTGTTCTGGTGGACTCTGCCGAGTTCGCTGCCACGGGACTTTGCCTTTGTCAGCAGTGCACGACTACAGGCGATAGTCTCGGAAACATTTCCCCCGGATGTCTATGCTACCACGACATAGGTCGTGGACAGACGTCTGACGTTGCTCACATTCTTGTTAAGCATCGCTGATTGTATGCTCTAACAGAGCTGAACTTCGAGAGGATCAAGTGTCAGTTCCTTCTTCTTTCCTTATTTTCTCGCTGACTTTAATTTTCTTTGGATTCAAAGATCCTTCGATTTTGGTTGTGTTAATGGTTGATGGTCAAGAAATTCTGCAATCATACAAGTGATTATATATTTGCTATAGGATATAAATGTTCTAGACTTTCGATTTTATTTGCCCAACATGAGCCTCTTTGTCTAATACAGCTGTGGACGTACGTCGAGGAGCTGCTGCGAACCGGTGACTTTGGCGAACTATCACGCAATACGTATTTAGATAGCTAAGTACCTCAAGTAATATCTCCTATAACACACGCTATTGCCTGTCAAAGAAGTAGCATGTCCTTCCATTTGAAGCTCAGTACTAAGTGACGCAGATGACTGGCTACGATTCATTCCTAGGATACTAGGGACCGACAGCTGGTTCACAAAAGAGACTGCATACAAAGCTCTTGCACCGCTGACACCTGAATACTGCTCACGTGTTTGGGACCAATATGAAATCAGATTAACAAGCGGATAGAAAGAGGGGCGATGCGAATGGTCTCAGGCTTATTTGACTAGCGAGAGAGTTCAACACAAATGTTGAAAACTTAACTAGCAGACAATCGAAGAAAGAAGCCACATATATCGCGAGGATCTGCTTAGTAAACTACTTTACGGCTAAACCTTCTTCCGCTCCCTTCTTATCTGTCACGAAGGGTGTGAAAACAAACTTAGGTAAATAACAGTTGATACAGAGTCGTATAAGCTGGCATTCATCCCACGCTTCATCCGTGAATGCATCGCGAAGAAACATTAATATACTTTAAAGTAAAAATTGCCGCGCGGGATTAGCCGAGCGCTCTAAGGCGCTGCAGTCACGGACTGTACGGCTGATCCCGGCGGAGGTTCGAGTCCTCCCTCGGGCATGGGTGTGTGTGTTTGTCCTTAGGATAATTTAGATTAAGTAGTGTGTAAGAATAGGAACTGATGACTTTAGCAGTTAAGTCCCATAAGATTTCACACACATTTGAACATTTTGAAAGTAAAAATTACACTCTGCATGCATTTCACCGAGATTCGCAGAGTGTATAGCGTGATTCAGCTAAGCTGTTATCTTCTAATATTTCTGGGACTGTTTACGAGTTCTGTTTTCAGCCAGATGAATTATGAGAAAGTTCTCATCAAACGGCATGGAATCTCTTTTCATGGCTATATAAATTATGGAGATATCGGTATCAACTTCGCTTTTTCAAGTGGGAGTATGGAAGTTTCCGTCGCTAGTATAGTAGTTCTAAACGAGACGAATTCAACGGAGTTTCACTTTTCAAAATCTGGTTACTAGTTTTAGAGCTGTTAAAATATTTGGAACTTAGGATAATTTGAATATGAACATGAAACCCATTTCTGTCTTAAGCAGAAGTCCGTGATTTCATACTCAGATAAGGAAATACGTTGCATCGGGTTACGATGAAGCAGTGTTGCAACATCATGATACCAGTACAATAGGGGCGCAGAGGAAATATAGCTTTCATTCTGTCTGTGTCTGGTTAGTTTGGAAACATAAATCTCTTTTACAAGCGAAGAGAAACTAGATATGCTAGTTCTTTATGAATAATGCAAAAAGAAAGCGAAATAACAGTCGAGTTGTACGCACAAAGATATACCGATAGACGGTGTCCAACAAGAATGACAATTCAGCGAATATACGAAACCTTTTTACTGGAAGGACGTTAGAACATTACGCATACGGCAAGAACCAAGCACGTTGTGTAGAAACAGTTTCCATCCGAATCATGCGTCACTACAACAGCAGACTGACCTTTGTGATGGCAGGCCTGGTCGTCTAGTCGTAACGCGCGTAATGCACTATTTGAGCTTTCGGCAGCAACACTTTGTAATATACAGGGCTATTACAAATGATTGAAGCGATTTCATAAATTCACTGTAGCTCCATTCATTGACATATGGTCACGACACACTACAGATACGTAGAAAAACTCATAAAGTTTTGTTTGGCTGAAGCCGCACTTCAGGTTTCTGCCGCCAGAGCGGTCGAGAGCGCAGTGAGACAAAATGGCGACAGGAGCCGAGAAAGCGTATGTCGTGCTTGAGATGCACTCACATCAGTCAGTCATAACAGTGCAACGACACTTCAGGACGAAGTTCAACAAAGATCCACCAACTGCTAACTCCATTCGGCGATGATATGCGCAGTTTAAAGCTTCTGAATGCCTCTGTAAGGGGAAATCAACGGGTCGGCCTGCAGTGAGCGCCGAGCGTGGGAGGAACTTGATTATCGGCTTGATGTCTGCCGAATCACTAAAGGGGCACATATCGAACATTTGTGAATGCCTAAAAAAACTTTTTGAGTTTTTGTATGTGTGTGCAAAGCATTGTGAAAATATCTCAAATAATAAAGTTATTGTAGAGCTGTGAAATCGCTTCAATCATTTGTAATAACCCTGTACGTATAATGAAAATAGTTCTTTTAAAAGCTCAGGGAAATCTGAAATAAGTCTTCATTAGTTAAGGGATATTACAATAATTAACATTTACTTTTCATAACTAATATTACTCCGTTTTTAATTGGGTCCACGAGAGACCGCGCGGGATTAGCCGAGCGGTCTTAGGCGCTGCAGTCCTGGACTGATCGGCTGGTCCGGCGGAGGTTCGAGTCCTCCCTCGGGCATGAGTGTGTGTGTTTGTACTTAGGATAATTTAGGTTAAGTAGTGTGTAAGCTTAGGGACTGATGACCTTAGCAGTTAAGTCCCATAAGATTTCACACACATTTGAACTTTTTTTTCTACGAGAGAGAAGAGTTAATTGTATTTATTATTCTGTAATTCTTAATAACCTTTGAGAAAGTCCAACTGTAATATAATTAAAGAATGGTACACTTACGGCTGGAAGGCTACATATCAACAGCTTATGTCAGTATTTGTGTGGCTATTGTCTTCAACTGTCGTTTAACAAATCTTCACGACCTCCAGTCGACTTAATTATAACCGAAAAGAATATTTGCCAGCGCTTGCATAGAGAAGTTACGGTTTCGTATCATTCTGTCGTTGCGATGAACATTGTAAATATGCTGCACAACACACAGTTCTTAAATCTTACCATTTGAGAACGTCGTCTTTTAATGGCAATAACTCATCGCAATAACTGCTCTCAAGTCTGTCAATACAGTCATACTTCACATTATTTCATAATATGCAATCCGAACATAGGCTCACCACACATTATCTTGTAAGCTATCACTCGTCAAATTTTCTCTTAAGAAATTCACAACTTCAAACGCGCAAAAATCAACATCAAAGCTACATTTTTCCTTATTGCTCTCGGCAGTTACCGTTACTCGTGCACTTCTGCATGTCGCGTAGTATAGGGCATAGATGGTGCTGTTGTGCATTTGCAGTATTTGCAGTATTTAATGTTGTGCACTTCCCCCATGAACCATGGACCTTGCCGTTGGTGGGGAGGCTTGCGTGCCTCAGCGATACAGATGGCCGTACCGTAGGTGCAACCACAACGGAGGGGTATCTGTTGAGAAGCCAGACAAACATGTGGTTCCTGAAGAGGGGCAGCAGCCCTTTCAGTAGTTGCAGGGGGGATGATTGACTGATCTGGCCTTGTAACATTAACCAAAACGGCCTTACTGTGCTGGTACTGCGAACGGCTGAAAGCAATGGGAAACTACAGCCGCAATTTTTCCCGAGGGCATGCAGCTTTACTGTATGGTTAAATGATGATGGCGTCCTCTTGGGTAAAATATTCCGGAGGTAAAATAGTCCCCCATTCGGATCTCCGGGCGGGGACTACTCAAGAGGACGTCGTTATCAGGAGAAAGAAAACTGGCATTCTACGGATCGGAGCGTGGAATGTCAGATCCCTTAATCGGGCAGGTAGGTTAGAAAATTTAAAAAGGGAAATGGATAGGTTAAAGTTAGATATAGTGGGAATTAGTGAAGTTCGGTGGCAGGAGGAACAAGACTTCTGGTTAGGTGATTACAGGGTTATAAATACAAAATCAAATAGGGGTAATTCAGGAGTAGGTTTAATAATGAATAAAAAAATAGGAGTGCGGGTCAGCTACTACAAACAGCATAGTGAACGCATTATTGTGGCCAAGATAGACACAAAGCCCATGCCTACTACAGTAGTACAAGTTTATATGCCAACTAGCTCTGCAGATGATGAAGAAATTGATGAAATGTATGACGAGATAAAAGAAATTATTCAGGTAGTGAAGGGAGACGAAAATTTAATAGTCATGGGTGACTGGAATTCGTCAGTAGGAAAAGGGAGAGAAGGAAACATAGCAGGTGAATATGGATTGGGGGGAAGAAATGAAAGAGGAAGCCGCCTTGTAGAATTTTGCACAGAGCATAACTTAATCATAGCTAACACTTGGTTCAAGAATCATAAAAGAAGGTTGTATACCTGGAAGAATCCTGGAGATGCTAAAAGGTATCAGATAGATTATATATTGGTAAGACAGAGATTTAGGAACCAGGTTTTAAATTGTAAGACATTTCCAGGGGCAGATGTGGATTCTGACCACAATCTATTGGTTATGAACTGCAGATTGAAACTGAAGAAACTGCAAAAAGGTGGGAATTTAGGGAGATGGGACCTGGATAAACTGAAAGAACCAGAGGTTGTAGAGAGTTTCAGGAAGAGCATAAGGGAACAATTGACAGGAATGGGGGAAAGAAATACAGTAGAAGAAGAATGGGTAGCTCTGAGGGATGAAGTAGTGAAGGCAGCAGAGGATCAAGTAGGTAAAAAGACGAGGGCTAATAGAAATCCTTGGGTAACAGAAGAAATATTAAATTTAATTGATGAAAGGAGAAAATATAAAAATGCAGTAAATGAAGCAGGCAAAAAGGAATACAAACGTCTCAAAAATGAGATCGACAGGAAGTGCAAAATGGCTAAGCAGGGATGGCTAGAGGACAAATGTAAGGATGTAGAGGCTTGTCTCACTAGGGGTAAGATAGACTGCCTACAGGAAAACTAAAGAGACCTTTGGAGAGAAGAGAACCACGTGTATGAATATCAAGAGCTCAGATGGCAACCCAGTTCTAAGCAAAGAAGGGAAGGCAGAAAGGTGGAAGGAGTATATAGAGGGATTCTACAAGGGCGATGTACTTGAGGACAATATTATGGAAATGGAAGAGGATGTAGATGAAGATGAAATGGGAGATAAGATACTGCGTGAAGAGTTTGACAGAGCACTGAAAGACCTGAGTCGAAACAAGGCCCCGGGTGTAGACAACATTCCATTAGAACTACTGATGGCCTTGGGAGAGCCAGTCATGACAAAAAACTACCATCTGGTGAGCAAGATGTATGAAACAGGCGAAATACCCACAGACTTCAAGAAGAATATAATAATTCCAATCCCAAAGAAAGCAGGTGTTGACAGATGTGAAAATTACCGAACTATCAGTTTAATAAGTCACAGCTGCAAAATACTAACGCGAATTCTTTACAGACGAATGGAAAAACTGGTAGAAGCGGACCTCGCGGAAGATCAGTTTGGATTCCGTAGAAATGCTGAAACACGTGAGGCAATACTAACTTTACGACTTATCTTAGAAGAAAGATTAAGAAAAGGCAAACCTACGTTTCTAGCATTTGTAGACTTAGAGAAAGCTTTTGACAACGTTAACTGGAATACTCTCTTTCAAATTCTGAAGGTGGCAGGGGTAAAATACAGGGAGCGAAAGGCTATTTACAATTTGTACAGAAACCAGATGGCAGTTATAAGAGTCGAGGGGCATGAAAGGGAAGCAGTGGTTGGGAAAGGAGTGAGATAGGCTTGTAGCCTCTCTCCGATGTTATTCAATCTATATATTGAGCAAGCAGTAAAGGAAACAAAAGAAAAATTCGGAGTAGGTATTAAAATTCATGGAGAAGAAGTAAAAACTTTGAGGTTCGCTGATGACATTGTAATTCTGTCAGAGACAGCAAAGGACTTGGAAGAGCAGTTGAACTGAATAGACAGTGTCTTGAAAGGGGGATATAAGATGAACACCAACAAAAGCAAAACGAGGATAATGGAATGTAGTCAAATTAAATCGGGTGATGCTGAGGGGATTAGATTAGGAAATGAGACACTTAAAGGAGTTTTGCTATTTAGGGAGTAAAATAACTGATGATGGTCGAAGTAGAGAGGATATAAAATGTAGACTGGCAATGGCAAGGAAATCGTTTCTGAAGAAGAGAAATTTGTTAACATCGAGTATAGGTTTAAGTGTCAGGAAGTCGTTTCTGAAAGTATTTGTATGGAGTGTAGCCATGTATGGAAGTGAAACATGGACGATAACCAGTTTGGACAAGAAGAGAATAGAAGCTTTCGAAATGTGGTGCTACAGAAGAATGCTGAAGATAAGGTGGGTAGATCACGTAACTAATGAGGAGGTATTGAATAGGATTGGGGAGAAGAGAAGTTTGTGGCACAACTTGACTAGAAGAAGGGATCGGTTGGTAGGACATGTTTTGAGGCATGAAGGGATCACCAATTTAGCATTGGAGGGCAGCGTGGAGGGTAAAAATCGTAGAGGGAGACCAAGAGATCAATACACTAAGCAGATTCAGAAGGATGTAGGTTGCAGTAGGTACTGGGAGATGAAGAAGCTTGCACAGGATAGAGTAGCATGGAGAGCTACATCAAACCAGTCTCAGGACTGAAGACCACAACAACAACAACAAATGTGGTGCAGACCCATGAGACTGTACACAGTCTAAAGTTAAAAGAGAGAAGACAAACACAAAAATAATAGTGCGCTCCGGAATAAATCGAATTTATTTTCTTCTATAATTACGGCCATGCACAGTATGGTGGTTTGCCAAGTATGTTTGTAGATGTATATGAAGATGCAGACCTTTCCAAGTCTGCCTTTTTGTTGTTCAACACTACCTCCAGCTCGCTGAAGTTTCCATATTCTAAGATGAGACCTCTGTCCACCTACCAAAATCTGAGTCATTTAGTCGCTCGCTTTCTCTCAACATCAGGAAACAACTATAGTGATCACATATGATCATTCATTTCCAACTTGTTACACGCAATTACAATGAAATGAACACCCTTGACTGCTTACAGGCGCTGACATACGTCAACGGAGACAGATGAAAATCTGTGCCCCGACCGGGACTCGAACCCGGGAGCTCCTGCTTACATGACAGACGCTCTATCCATCGTTTTTATTGTTTTGTTTTATCTCATTTTGTTCGCGTTTGTTCGTTGCATCTGCTCGGGGCGGACGTCGTACGACATCCATTTAAGTTCGTTATTGATCGATTAACTCAGTTTTTTTATTACAGAGGGCAGCTAACCCTCTGACCGAACACGCTGAGCTACCCTCCCGGCATCCATCTGAGCCACCGAGGACACAGAGGATAGCGCGACTGCAGGGATTTATCTCTGGCACGCCTCCCGCGAAACCAACATTCTCAATTTATTGTCCCGCACTACATTCGTAGTGCCCCATACTCATTACTCGCGGCGCGTTGCCGATTCCCGTAAGAGTTCGGGCACTGTTTGTGCATTCGCACAGAAGAAGAAGATGGTCAAGTGGCCGGTGAGCCTTAACTATATATATACTAAGATGGTATATGTTCTTTCGGAGATGTATTGTCCGAAAGAACAGATACCATCTTAGTATATATATCGTTACACGCAGACTATTAAATACCGGTACATGACTCCCGTCCTGCAGTCGCAAGAGCTGCCGCAAGACTCCCGATTTCGAAAGTTACCAAAACCACTCCACGAAATTATTTTAACACGCAAACCTTTCAGCCAATTAGCCTCCAAGACAGAGTTTAGGCACGTCGGTTGGCCATTTCCTGCTAACACTCATAGCATCAGGTGATTATAATTGAAGTGAAGCTAGTAACAGAAATCCAATGTGGGCTGTAATTATCGTATGGCCGTGAAACTTGGTAGAAATTCTAATGCGTTAATGCGGATCCGAATTACGCTAAAAAAATTAGTTCCAATTTTGATCACCTGGCGCAAATCTGGCGTTGTGAATGCATGAAAGACATACAGAAATACACTCCTGGAAATGGAAAAAAGAACACATTGACACCGGTGTGTCAGACCCACCATACTTGCTCCGGACACTGCGAGAGGGCTGTACAAGCAATGATCACACGCACGGCACAGCGGACACACCAGGACCCGCGGTGTTGGCCGTCGAATGGCGCTAGCTGCGCAGCATTTGTGCACCGCCGCCGTCAGTGTCAGCCAGTTTGCCGTGGCATACGGAGCTCCATCGCAGTCTTTAACACTGGTAGCATGCCGCGACAGCGTGGACGTGAACCGTATGTGCAGTTGACGGACTTTGAGCGAGGGCGTATAGTGGGCATGCGGGAGGCCGGGTGGACGTACCGCCGATTTGCTCAACACGTGGGGCGTGAGGTCTCCACAGTACATCGATGTTGTCGCCAGTGGTCGGCGGAAGGTGCACGTGCCCGTCGACCTGGGACCGGACCGCAGCGACGCACGGATGCACGCCAAGACCGTAGGATCCTACGCAGTGCCGTAGGGGACCGCACCGCCACTTCCCAGCAAATTAGGGACACTGTTGCTCCTGGGGTATCGGCGAGGACCATTCGCAACCGTCTCCATGAAGCTGGGCTACGGTCCCGCACACCGTTAGGCCGTCTTCCGCTCACGCCCCAACATCGTGCAGCCCGCCTCCAGTGGTGTCGCGACAGGCGTGAATGGAGGGACGACTGGAGACGTGTCGTCTTCAGCGATGAGAGTCGCTTCTGCCTTGGTGCCAATGATGGTCGTATGCGTGTTTGGCGCCGTGCAGGTGAGCGCCACAATCAGGACTGCATACGACCGAGGCACACAGGGCCAACACCCGGCATCATGGTGTGGGGAGCGATCTCCTACACTGGCCGTACACCACTGGTGATCGTCGAGGGGACACTGAATAGTGCACGGTACATCCAAACCGTCATCGAACCCATCGTTCTACCATTCCTAGACCGGCAAGGGAACTTGCTGTTCCAACAGGACAATGCACGTCCGCATGTATCCCGTGCCACCCAACGTGCTCTAGAAGATGTAAGTCAACTACCCTGGCCAGCAAGATCTCCGGATCTGTCCCCCATTGAGCATGTTTGGGACTGGATGAAGCGTCGTCTCACGCGGTCTGCACGTCCAGCACGAACGCTGGTCCAACTGAGGCGCCAGGTGGAAATGGCATGGCAAGCCGTTCCACAGGACTACATCCAGCATCTCTACGATCGTCTCCTTGGGAGAATAGCTGCCTGCATTGCTGCGAAAGGTGGATATACACTGTACTAGTGCCGACATTGTGCATGCTCTGTTGCCTGTGTCTATGTGCCTGTGGTTCTGTCAGTGTGATCATGTGATGTATCTGACCCCAGGAATGTGTCAATAAAGTTTCCCCTTCCTGGGACAATGAATTCACGGTGTTCTTATTTCAATTTCCAGGAGTGTATTTTCATATATAATGGATTAGAAACGGAACGTGGGCGTAAAATGTCAAACATGTGAGTTATGCAGAATGTTGATTTTATTATTAACCACCGCTTACACAGTTTACTCAATATGAGCACTGGAAATGTCGACGACATTCTGCATCCGTTAAACGATGTGATGAGCAGTTGCTAGTAGCAGTTCCGGTGCAATTTAAGCAACGTGTTGCTGTATACTCGTCTTCAGATCAGATAGAGATCGAATGTGTCCCTGATAAACGCGTTCTTTGAGGTATCAAATTCAAATGGTTCAAATGGCTCGGAGGACTATGGGACTTAACATCTGAAGTCATCAGTCCCCTAGAACTTAGAACTACTTAAACCTAGCTAACCTAAGGACATCACACACATCCATGCCCGAGGCAGGATTCGAACCTGTGACCGTAGCAGTCGTGCGGTTCCGGACTGAAGCGCCTAGAAGTGCTCGGCCACCGCGGTCGGTCTTTGAAGTATCCCCAGAGCCAAATGTCACATGGGTTCTGATTAGGTGATCTTGCACGCCATGCATCTAGAAAACCTCAGGAGATGACACTTTCGTGGAAGGGCGCATTGAGCAGATATTTCACTGGGTGTGCGACATTAGGTGCTGTGTCATCTTGCATGAAAACCGTAGTATCCACACAGCTGCGCTAGTCCAAAGCGGGAATAACATGCTGTACAGCGAGGTCTCGGTAACGTGCAACTGACAGGCCCTGTGGGTATATTCTCTTCAAAGAGGAACGGACAGAGAATCCGCACCACACTGTCACTTACGGCGAGTCCAACGCCTCTTCGCGTACAACACGAGGTTTAACACCACCACAAATCTGGCAGAGCTGTATATTTAGTGCAGCCTGTAGCGTAAAATGTGCCTCGTCACTCCATAGAATATTGTCCGGCCACATGTCATCAACTGCGATCCATGCGAAAAACCTAAGAGTTTCTGCACCGTCTGGATCTTGAACTGGTACTGGTGTAAAACAGAATGCAAAACTTTCAGTACTGTTGACCACGGGACGGTCAATTTCCGTGACATTGCACGAGCACTAGTAGTGCAATGCTGCATTGTCAGTTACAGTAACAGCAACCTCGTCAATAAGTTCCATCGGTATAGGGCGCATTCCTCTTCCAGGTGCATACCAAGCTTATCGATGTTTTAGAAGAAAATAATCGTGTGACACTGATGGCCGGGAGGCCGCATCCGGGAAGTTCGGCCGCCGGGTTGCAAAGAAACCGCACCTATTTGTATTGGCCTATCTTCGCTGCCTCTATATTTAAGGTGTTTAAAAAGGTGCCATATTCTGGCAGTAAGGAGTATAAGTCGAAACTAGAAAATACCTATAAATCTGTCTGAAAATAAATACTTGATGAGAAGAATCATTCTGTTCTATGATAGCCTTCTTTCTATTGACATTACAGGAGGTACTCAATGTGGTTACCAATCATTCTTAAACGTCCTTCAGCATTATTTCTCAATTTATTGTGTGATGAGTGTGAAATACACCACTCCATTTAAATGTCCCCTTGGCCAGCACTATAAACAGTTGAGGTCTGAAGAATAGGAAGATCATACTACTGATACTCATTGATCAACCCATCGCTCATTAAACGTTTGTGTTAGGTTGTGTGGAGCCACATCTGTTGTATTTCTGCGATAATGACATTCTCCAGTAGCACACGTGATTTTTGCACAGAAGTTCGAGTCCTCCCTCGGGTATGGGTGTGTGTGTTTGTACTTAGAATAATTTAGGTTAAGTAGTGTGTAAGCTTAGGAACTGATGACCTTAGCAGTTAAGTCCCATAAGATTTCACACACATTTGAACATTTTTTTTTTTCAAACTTTCGCGACTTCACCTTCCAGAGGCTCTTTTATGCAGGTTCGGCACCTGAATACTTATAGTTGCATCATACCTAGCATTCCATACGATTCTCTGCTTTGTCACTAGTATGACAGTATCTCTCGGCTTTCAAGATGTCATCATGCTTCGCTTGCAGACTTGGGTGACCGGTCGTTCCCCAGTACTATGATAGCTTTCATGTTTGCCACAACTCGCTCTCAGCATTTCCCCCTACTGGTCCCTGACACAGGCGGTTCGGGATCTGGTTGCTGCCAAGGCAGAACTTCGACGAATTTTTTGTCTGTTGGGGATGCTATCCTGGGACACAACGCCCCAAGCCCCCTTCTTTCAGAAAATTCGTTTCGAATTTTTCAATTTGGAGTACTTTTAATAACATCAGCCTACATATTTTGCACCAGTAGTCACACATTATACAACTTTTGTTATTCTTCAATTACCATATAGCTAACTTACAAGATTTTAAACGATTGATGCGTCAGAGAGATAATGGTGGACTTTGGAGAAGACATTTCCTATACACTAACACGATTATTCATATATTTAAAGGCTAATCTAGTAGTTTAGACGTAATTCCCTTTTTGTGCCTGAGCTTTATTTACAAGCCAATCAACAGGTGTTTGGTGCAGTGATTCTCGTTTAAAACTGAAATAGATTACACAAGTCGCAATCAGAATCACTACAGAGCTGGTAGATGTCACGCTTATAGTCATGATACCATAGTGTTGTCAAATGTTCAAATGTGGGTGAATTCCTAAGGGACCTAACTGCTGAGGTCATCGGTCCCTAGTCTTACACACTATTTAAACTAACTAATGCTAAGAACATCACATACACCCATGCCCGAGGGAGGACTCGAACCTCCGGCGGGAGGTATAGTGTTGTCTATCACGGTATTTCTGTGTTTGCTGGAGCATTTTCTCGGCTGTAATTCTCTGTTTTCCAGTTGTTACTAGTTCATATAGTAAGTGTAGAATTTCTGGATTCCGGGTATTATTTAGGAGGTGTACGTTTTGCGTAAGTAGCACCTTTAGCGGCAACTTGGGCAGTACAACGTAGGCTGCTCCACTTATGTGTGGTCGTACCAGTGATCGTAGCAGGTAGGCGAAATGTTGTGCCTGCTGTCACAAGTCATAAGATTTATTACTGTTCTGGTATCCTGTAGTTCCACTCCATGCATACCTGTTGGTTATGTGTGTTTATAATAAATTACTGTGATTACTTCTGGTAAGAAACCTGAGTAGGCCCAGTGGGTGCCTAGTCACTTGCTTCGACTTTTCCCAGGAATAACTGGACCCCACATGCCTGTACTCCAGTCTGTATTGTCCTACTTGGGTAGATCGTAACACTTTCCCTCTGGTAACTCTGTAGGTCTAGGTCTTCCAACGACATTAGAGCATAGACATCTCTTTGCTCTGAAGTTATTAATACATCTTAGGTCCATACCTGTACCCATTTCCCCCTTCCTTCAGAGGGCGGCGATACCCGGACAGAACTAGTCGCCCATATATAAAAACAGCACTGTATCAGTCCCTATATAAGAAAAAAAATACCACTTAAAACATATTATAAACAGAAAAAAATAAAACCCGATGACTTCCTAATAATCTACACAAAAAGAAACTAAGGGTAAAGCAACAACCTACAATGTGATTTATCAATGTAGCATAAGAGCATAAGGCATTTTAGACACACTCTGGTCACAAGTCGTCTGTTTCTTCTTTGTCACATGAGGCTTCGCAGTTTGTACAGCAGATTTTGCTGGTATCTGTGGTAATGCATCAACAGCTCCCTTAAAAAGCTCAATACATCATCCCATACGAATAACTGAAGTCTTCGTTGTCATCTGTATTTTAACATTGACAGGGGACATGATTTGCATTACTTGGTATGGTCCATGTTATCGAGTCAGAAATTTCTTTGTTTTGCCTTCTAGTGTATATGGATTCGCCACAAATACTCATTGGCGAACTCTGTATTGCGGTAACTTACCTACACCGTGTCCTACCTGGTCTTATCGCTCTAATGCTTTCGTATTTGCGCATTTTACTTGTTGCCAACTGTCTCATAATTTCTTAGCAAACTTTTTTACTGATTCAACATTGGAACCAAACATCAGCATAATCACTTTCAAAGGTGAAGGCATTTTTCTCCAGTGTATTACCTGATAAGGTAAAAGACTGGTAGCACTATGGACATCAGAATTGTATATGGCGCTTACAAAATTTAAATATATATCCCAGTTTCCATGATTACTGCTAATGTAATAGCTCAACATCTCCGAAATCATGTGATGAACTCTCTGTTCTCCCATTAGCTTGAGGGTGGAAGGGGCTTGTTTGCAACTTGTGAATTCGGAACAATCGACAGAATTGCTTCATAACACTTGTCATGAAATTTGTACC
Organism: Schistocerca nitens; assembly: GCF_023898315.1. Lineage (NCBI taxonomy): Eukaryota > Metazoa > Arthropoda > Insecta > Orthoptera > Acrididae > Schistocerca > Schistocerca nitens. The sequence continues at coordinate 963,688,814 of NC_064616.1, read as the reverse complement.
CAGGTCTGTAATTAACATATCTGGAAAGCCAAATGCTGGAACTAGTTATTTACTAATGCTTGAGCAGCTATACTTGTGTTTTGGTCAGAAATTGCAACCATTATTATACAATGCGAGAAACGGCCAAGAAAGGTCAATATGTATTTATTTCCTGCTGGCGTTTTATCAAATGGGCCCAAACTGTCCATCCCTAGCATTTCAAATGGTTTAGATGCTTTCAGAGATGTTTTAACAGAATCGATCAGTGACTAATGAAGTATCCTCATCGCCACTGTAGTATCCTTGTACTAGGGAAGCAAGGGAGAAGATGCTGCTATGGTCGCCGGTCTCCTCTTTCTACAACACAAATGCACTTGTGGATTAACACAGTTCTTTATTTGCATGACAGATAGCAGCTACTTAACTTGAATAGAGTTCATGCACTGTGGTACAAGCTCCTCAGTAACAGTCGTCTTGCAGACAATATCAGTAACCTTGCTATTACAAACTTTAGTCGCTGCTGGTCTCTCTACGTACTGTCGTAACCTGCGATGTGAACTGAGCCCACTCTGCAACTAACTGATAGACGCAAAACTGGACTGTGAGTTACTGAGGCCCTTCAGTCAGCGGCGGTGGACCAAATACATACTGCCAAGAGGGCATTGGTGGCATGTTGCTTGTCGGTGTGTCTCTGGCCTCTCTGGTGATGGGCGTACTTGATACAGTGCCTATTATCGACCTCCGTGCTACATCTTGGCCGACTGGTGCCAGGGCACACGTCCAATAATGCGAGTGTGTCCTGGGCGATGATGGTGACGGCGACGGCGATGGCGACGGCGATGGTGGGTCCAGCCCCATTGGGTCGGTGAGCAAGGACGGTGTGGCGAGGGCGCATGGTATATCCGCTCCTCCTGGAGTGCCCTGGTGGCACCAGTGGGCAGCTGCGAAGGCCAAGTGGTCCTGTGAGGCCGTGAATCTTGGGGAAGCTGAGTGGTCAGCGTGACAGATTGCCATCCTACGGGCCCGGGTTCGATTTGCGGTTGGGTTGATGATGTTCTCCGCTCAGGGACTGGGTGTTGTGTTGTCTTCATCATCATTTCATCCCCATCTGGCGCGCAGGTCGCCCAATGTGGCATTGAATGTAATAAGACCTGCAGCAAGACGACCTGACCTACTCCACGAGGTACCTTGCGGCCAATGACGCCAAACGCTCATTACCATTCTTTCACTGCAAACTATCAGGACCTACAATCAAGTACACAGAAGAGCCTATGCGTTCCTCTTTCCCAGTGCCCACGGTTGACATAAACCCCGAAAAGAACGAGATCGCACAGCGTAAAGCGATACTTGCAGACCATTGGTGGCGCTGGATGCTGCGTGGCAAGTGTGGCAGCATCTGGTGGCGGCGGTCATGCAGAAAATTACGCTGTGGTGGGCCGTCTAGTGTGTAGGAGCGACAGGAGGAGAGAAAGAGTTGCAGTGCCTGTTCCCATGTGTGGAAGGTGCAAAGCTTGGCCATCAGTTGTTCAAAAGTGCGTACGAAGTGTTCTGCTTCTCCGTTGGACTGGGGGGGGGGGGGGGATGAAATGTAGCACTTCATTTACAAAACTGTTCGTTCAAAATGAAGTGAAGTAAACTGTGGTCCGTTATCCAACACAAGTACTTCAGGAAAACATGCGAATGGTGCTACATGATGTGGAAGAAGCCATAGGTACTGCAAATGGGAACTTGCTAAAAGAGTCTACCACTATGAGCCAATGAATGCTCCAAAATGGTCCTGCAAAGTCTGTGTGCACTCGTTGCCATGGCGACTGAGTCTTAGGTCAAGCTGCGAATGTCTGTGGAGGAAAGGATTGGTTTTCCGCGCATATGCGACAGTGTGACGTCATCCGTTCAGTGTGGACGTCCATGCCCTGCCACGTACAGTGCCGTCACGCTGGCTGTTTAGTACGAACAGTTCCCCAATGTCCTTAATGGAGCAATCGCAACACACCCTTTTGCAACACTTCGGGAATAAACACACAAGATCGTCCCGCATCATTTTGAAGTCACTCCGTGTTGAACTGAAAGGTTATGCCGACATGCCAAATATCGACACACAACTGAGTTCTGGATACTGTTCAATGAACGAGGCCAAGATGTGCGAATGTAATGAAACAAAATCTTGAGATCTGAGTATGCTTCCATGGACTGTGCAAATTTTTCTGTAGTGTAAGGTAAAAGATTCCAGCAATTCAGATCCTGTGCATCGATTTGGCAACAAAATGCGTCAGATGCATCGAAATCAGAGTCTGGGCCAATCGAAAGGCGAGATAGGGTGTCTGCATTGCCATACTTTGCCATAGGTGTGTACGCAATTTCATACTGATACTGTGAAAACAAAAAGCCCATCGTTGCAATTTTTGAACAGTCCGTGTAGGAACCGGCTTTTATGGATGAAACGAGGACTGCAAAGTCTTGTGATCTGTCACTAAAAAGAACTTGCGACCATACAAATAGTGATGGAATTTGGTCACACCTTACGCAATAGTGAGAGCCTCCTTTTCTATTTGAGAATAATTGCACTAAGTTTGAGTTAACAACTTTGAGGCAAAAGCAATGGGTCTGTCTTGTGCACCAATTCTGTGCGAAAGCACAACGCCGATTCCGTAGGAAGAAGTGACATGCAAAGATACTGGCTTGGCAGGGTCAAACTGCACTAAACATCTGTCACTAAGCAAAGCACAAAGCATTTTTGAGTATCTTGACAGTCTTTAGTCCCCACAAAAGGCGCACTTTTGCGACGCAACCGATGCAATCGAGCCGCGATCTGTGCGGCATTCGGTATGAAAAGAATGTAGTATGTCATCTTGCCTAGTACTGACTGCAGTTCAGACAAATTGCGAGGAACAGGCAGGTCACGGATTGCAAACAAATGAGATTGGAGGGGATGCACACCCTGACTGTAGTTCAGTTTGAAGAAAGTTATACTTTTCGAGACGACACTTGAGTCCGGCTTCTGACAAAACTCGAAAAAGAGTAAGCAAGTTGGCGTACGACCTGAGACGACAGTATCGTCAAGGTAGTTTGAACAGAACGTCACTTTTACAGTCAGATGTTCCTTCCCTGAAAAACACATATTTTAACAGTGTCCCTCTCCTCTGCAACATTTGTTTCTACTATACCAACCCCAAAATGTCCAGCTGGTGGCTGCGTTACAAAAGGTTTTGCTAGTGGATTTAGCCTATGCTGCCGCAGCCTGCAAACGATAACACCATTACAGACTGCCAAAAGTTTTCTCCCTCTCCTACGCGGCCATTGCCACGGAAATTTCTTTCAGCTGGCTGTCTACGCCACTCAGCCCAGTCAGCATACTGCTGCTGTCTATGTTCAACGTTTCGGTCTCTGTCATTATGTCTGCTTCCAACAGGACCCCCTCGCCCTCGTACCTTCCTCTGTAATTACTGGATCTTTGCACTCTTATTCTTTTTACATTTGCCTCGGATCTGTTTTCGTTTTGCTTAACGGGAGGCGTATAATCCCTTCTAGCATTTTCCTCCTCCTTTAGAAGATTTCCTACCCTCTCAAGATAATGAATAAATGTATCAATATCGTCCCTAGATGCCGAGATTATTTTATTACGCCAGTACAAAGGCAACTTATTCTCTACCCCCATAATAATCTGTTCCGTCTCCACTTAAGAGCTCAGATATGACAAAGTTGTGACCCATTTTTGCACAAACCTCTGAACAGTATCTTTCTTCGGATCATATTTTTCGGCCGACCAGAATTTGTTTAAAACTTCCATCAGCTTTCGTTTGCCCCAATATTCCTCCAAAAATGCCTGTTTAAAATCCTCTCTCTTGTCATATTTATTTACTGCCCAATTTCTCCACACTCTAGCTTCAACCATCAAATTTGACGCTATGAAGACAATTTTTTTCTTATCATTCCATGATTTGGGCAAAATGTCTTCAAAATCACCCCAGAATTCTTTAGGATGTACTTTTTTACTTGGATCAAATCGCAAAAACTGCCGATGTGTCACATACGCAATTTCTGAGGATTCTACCACACCATTAGATATTAATAGCCACTGTTAGAAACACTTTGTTCTAATCTTTTTAGTCTACCATCCTAGTTACGCAGTTGTTCACCTACAGCTGTACTAGATTGAGTTATATTAGTTTCCAGGTTAGTAAATTTAGCAGCCACTTGTACACCAAATTTCTCACACACATCTCCTCCCCTTCCTTGATTTGATTTACCATTATTGTGTGACTATCCTCAGATTATTTTTCTACATTATTTACTTGTCCCTGCATTTCATTTAACTCTGCATTTACTTGTTCCCTTAAATGTTTGCTATCATCAGCGACTTGCTTAATGTGAGATGTCAATTCATTTTTTACTGTTACAACAGCGTTATTACATTCTTGTTTTACTTTAGTAATTTCACTTTTTACACTGTCACTAAATAAAATCATATCGTTTTTCCATGAATCTCTTAATTTAGAAATATTGTTTTCCATTCTGGATTCCATTTCTACTAAAATGTTAGTAAACCCTTGATTAACTTCGGAACCCAATCCGTTCATTTTGAAATCATATCCCCCATATGTTTTAAAATATTTCCTAACATTTCTGAAACACTATCTTTCTGATCACAAGCAATTGACAATGGTCCTTGCTTTATCTTTGTAACAGTAATATGTGCAAACTTAACATGAACCTCAGATTCTGCTTCACTTTCTTCCTCCCAAATAGGAATAGGTGTGGAGTTTTCAACCTTCGATTCCCTTTTTAACCTTTGAACACGAAACAGAGTAAACTTAGCATCGGTTTCCACTGTGTTCTGTTCTTTGTCTGTCCCATAATTAGCATGCATTGAATCTGGCAAGCCACTATCATTTGCTTGTGATGCATTAAAACTAAATTCACCAGCCACTGCATCATCTGCTTGTGTTACTTTCTCCAAATCTACCCACACATTCTCGTCTACTATAGCTGGGTTATTATTTTCCACCATATTCACAAGTTTCTTTCCACACACACACACACACACACACACACACATGCACACACACCAAACGAAGTAGAATACAACTTAGCTTTTCTCCATCGTCGTGCGCACGGCGAGATGTTACAGCGGGTCCGTTCGCCAAGCTCTGCCCTCGCAGGTGTAGTTTCTGGGTCCACACTCCGTCCACTGCTGCCAGCTGCTTCAGACTCCCGGCGCGATGTTCAGCTGTTGCCGAAGTCGTCAGCCGCCTTCTCTACCGATTGTTCTAGCAGCTGAATCTTCCACCTCGCTATTGCTGTCCTTTCCGAATCATCTTTCCCTTGGTCACATGTTTCCTCTGTCTTTCTATCAAAGTTTATTTATGCACTTGTGGGTCTTTCATTTATCGGGTTAGCCACACTGCTGCTTTTGAAGTTCGCACTCACTTGAACTTCACGTTTCTCGGACGCTAAATGCACCAGCTGCGATCGTCTGCGTTTTTGTTAACGCTATCGTTCAGTCCATCTACCGCGATAGGATTCTTGCCGATGTCCCTTCATTCTGTGGTAGCAGATACGTGCTAAGCAGTGTAAAGCAGCGTTGATGAAACCACCACCTAATACCTACCACACAGAGGCCGCATAACTCTAGTTGAAAGTCAGTTCCTGAAAGTTCATGATTAAAAAATCGGGCGTTCGGAATATTCAGTCTACTTAGAGAAAAGCGTTTAAAATTAGATTAACTGTGCTTTTTATTCATACTGAAACACATGAAATGGCTATCAAGTCCGTATTTAATATGGTAAAACGTTATCATTGAAAGTTCACTGTCTGTATAACAAATATTCACTCGAAAACCAGCCAGAATTTTAGTAAGTCCGACCCCACTAATTTTCACGTTCTACCAGTCACAGACTCACAACTATTCGCGAGTTAAACATTCGGTCGTTTCACTGGTCTTCTTCGTAAGAGGTGCTCGCCAAAATATTCCCTACAGAGAACGAAACACGCCACGCGGAGTGGTTACTACATCTATTAAAATGTTCGTAGCTCCAGTCGCTTCAGTCACGATATGTTCGAACCGAAATTAGCTCACTATTTCCTCATCTTATCATCTTACAGAGTAATTTTAAGGAGCTATCTGTCATCGTGTTATCCGTAGACCGGCTAGCAAGCGACTGTATCGAGGTACTCTCCTACATGCCCACTCCTCTTTCGTGCGGGAAGAGCCTAATTCTGATTGGCTGTTGATGTAAACGATCAATCAGAACTTTCCTTCCAAATCATTCTAGCGGCAAATCTTGCCTTATCCAATCACTAATTTGATAATAATTAACGTCAGCAAAACTTCAAATACTTGTATTTTGTTTAATCAAAATAAACGAAGTGCGAAATATTCTTCAAATTGATAAACTTATTCCTCCTCTAATTTCCATTCTGGCTACTTTTACGCAAAAGCAAGCACACACCGACATACGACACCTAATCAACACAAGTTTCCCACAGTTCGTTTGTACAAGGTTTTACGTAAAATGAAATATTAAATTTTAACATATGTCCAACATACACTCTCTCCATCATTCTCACGCACTCACACGGCAAAATGTAATCAAATAATAATTTTGACCGATTTTTGTATGACGTAATGCACAGTGACTAAAGTTTTAAAAAGAAAATTCTAATTAATTGATTTTTATGCACTGATAACTTTGGAATGGCTTCAAATGATAATGAAAGTCAATCTGTAATTGTTCCTAACTTGGTTTTAAAAACCGAGCGTAGGTTTTAGGAGTTTTAGGTAATTCTCTTTATCTCCAAAACTATAATAAATAAAATCTGAAATTCTGACAGCATCATTCCATTAATAACAAAAGGCTGTGTACGACATTTGAACAAAATCGGATAATAAGTAATATGGATTTTTTAGATTCGTAGAGGGTATGAATCTTCGTATTGTCTGAATGTTACGCTACACAGCTCTTATAGCAGGCAGCGTAAGCTGTGCTGTGAGCAAAGCGAAAAGAAACATAGCCATCCTGCAGCCATCGTACTAGACTGCTGCATGCCTTTCTGCAACGAATGTCATCACGTAATAACTTGCTGAGTTACAAGTAGGGTAGCAAATTGCTGGTTCTGCAACTGAAAAACTTGTGTTAGATCCATCACATTGGCCGTCTGCGACTAAGGCGCGGGGACAGGAGGTGGATGGGGCAGGGAATTCATGGTTTTCACAAATACGTAATAGCAAAAAGCACGTAAAGCCTCTGAAAAGAGAAATTTGATTGGTTCTGCGGCAATACACGCAAGAAAACAACAACAAATTAGCAATTAGAAAAACCTGAAAATGATCACCCCTGCAAGCTAAAAGACAAGAGAAGCGAGCAAAATCTTCGGCCAAGTTGATTGTCTTCGATCACCACTGAATTATCCTCATCGTCACTGTAGTATCCTTGTACGAAGGAAGAAAGGGAGAAATGGCTCTGAGCACTATGGGACTCAACTGCTGTGGTCATTAGTCCCCTAGAACCTAGAACTACTTAAACCTAACTAACCTAAGGACATCACACACACCCATGCCCGAGGCAGGATTCGAACCCGCGACCGTAGCAGCAGCGCGGCTCCGGACTGGAGCGCCTAGAACCGCACGGCCACCGCGGCCGGCAAAGAAGAAAGGGAGAAGATGATGTTATGGGTGGCCAGCACACTCTTCCTACAAGACAAATGCACATGTGGATTAACACAGTTCTTTATTTACATGAACAGATAGTTGCATATAACTTGAATAGAGTCCAGGGGTTCCGGTACAAGCTCCTCAGTAACAGTCCTCTTGCAGACAATATCGGTGATCCTGCTGTTACAAACTTTAGTCACTGCTAGTCCCATCCCACTATGTACTGTCATAACCTGCGATGAGGACAGAGCCCGCTCTGTAACTAACTGACAGACGCCAAACTGGAGTGTGAGTTAGTGAGGCCCTCTTAGCGCAGCTAAGATCAGTTCGTTGTGCACAAGGTATGCAGTTCCTGGCATATTACTCAACATCTCGTTTCCTAGTCCTCCACCAAAATTTTTTTAGCAATTCGTCTATCAGTTGCTCTTTGCCCATCATGGTTTGACAACATATAGTCATGTGCTTGTGCCAAGACTTCATTCCGGAAAGCTGCACGTAGTACCACTCGCAATCTGCACTTTGTTTGCCGGCCGCTGGTGGCCGATTGGTTCTAGGCGCTTCAGTCTGGGTTCGAATCCTGTCTCTAGCATGGATGTATGTGATGTCCTTAGGTTAGTTAGGTTGAAGTAGTTCTAAGTTCTAGGGGACTGATGACCTGAGATGTTAAGTCCCATAGTGCTCAGAGCCATTTGAACCATTTGCACTTTGTTGTTATGCACAGCAAGCCATTGTACATCACAAACTGAGGTTATGACGTAAATTGTTGACAGTAAGCATTAACAACTTGAGCCTTGTATCTGTTGAGAGGCCAAAAAACGTGTGGTTCCTGAAAAAGTTCAAATGGTTCAGATGGCTCTGAGCGCTATGGGACTTAACATTTGAGGTCATCAGTCCCCTAGAACTTTGAACTACTTAAACCTAACTAACCTAAGGACATCACACACAGCCATACCCGAGGCAGGATTCGAACCTGCGACCGTAGCGGTCATGCGGTTCCAGACTGTAGCACCTAGAACTGCTCGGCCACTCTGGCCGGCTTCGTTGGTATTCTGTGGTGCATGAGTAGCATTGCTGGTAATGGACCACTCGGATGAAACAAATCCATGAACCGATGTAAGAAAGCGTCCTTTGCTTCCCTAACATTTCCCAGTAAAAGTATCACTGTCTCACGTAATGCAGGTGCATTGACGATTTGCTTGGGGCAGGGGCCCTCACTTGACCTCTCCATGTCATTTTTCTCCAAAACATCCAAATTAACAATTAGAAAACCCTTTGGCACACTCAGTTCCTCCCTGCCAAGATTATCAAGACTGACTGGAGCCGTAAAATCTCTGTCCATGTCACTGACGTGTACTATACTTCCGCGTACAAAACAGTGTCAGTTATCGAGTTCTTTCCGATGGCTCTAAAACATATAATAAATCTTTAGGTAGGTCCATATCTATGCTAACCGAAATCAACTTCCCTGAACCTTGTGGTATTGTATCCTGTGAACTGATCTTTGGTGGCTGTGTCCACAGTTTATTGGGTGCCACTTCATGATCGGTTAACTTTGTGACAGTTTAACACTTGTATCTGTTCCACTAGTGGGAACAATATCCGACCAAATACAATTGCATGTTGCAATACGTCAATTTTTACGTTGTGTTTAGCAAGAAAGTCGAGTCCCAGGATCGCATAGTACTCCTCACCAACATGCAGCAATACTTCTACATGCTCTCGAAAACACTTATTTCCGACGTTAAAACTGAACGTCGTTGTCCCCAATGACCCCATGGGATTGCCACCTACTCCCTGTAATCTGTACTATGGCGATCGAAGTCTTTCTGTGCCCAAAAGATCCAGATTGATTACTAATACATGAGCCACTGTGTCCATTAGACATTTATGTTCCCTGTCATTTATTTTACCTAGCAAGCAGTACTCCATCTCTGCATACGTTCCTGCAGTCTTGTGTTCTATTGGGAATGCCGTTCGAGTGATGACACACCCCCGTTCCCGTTTAACGATCGAATATTAGGACTTCGCTTGTCCCTTGCTTTCTTCTGACAATCACTCCACCTCGACGCCTTCATAATTTTCAGGCTGATGACATTGTTTCCTGATGTGGACCATGTGCCCACAGCTAAAACACTTCACTTCAGGAGAAAAAACACCATGATGACTGTCTTTGTGTAGTAATGTCAATTTCCTCCAATCGTGTCGTACTCCTAATAGTAGCAGATAAGTCACTTGGGTTTTCCATTCTGACGCTCCTTGACAAATCAGTAGATATGCCTCTTAGAAACACATCCAGAGCCCTATTCTGTGCCTCATGAAGAATCACTCTATCGGCCTCTGCATTCTGCGTTAGTTCATATGTTTGCGAGTTCGGTTTCCTAATTCTGCCAGAGAAGGATTGCGCTGATTCGCTGTGATTCTGCAATAGTCCATCGAATTTTTTCCTAAAGAACCTACCGCTGTTCTCCTTCCGATAGTGCCGTATTAGACCGTCAGGCAGTTTGTCAATTGTTTGTTCCTACAGAGGGTCTCGTGGCACATAATGTACGTTTTCGCATCACTCACTAACCATAATTTAGCTATATTCAAGGAGGTTTTCTTCCGACCATTTTCCCAATTTAACAGTAGCTTTTACATACCTAAAAAAATAGATACATCCTCACTTGCTTTTACCGGAAATGGCCCTGTGACGTTAGCTGCTGCGTGATCGATGGAATGATCAGATACTCTCAACAAGATTATTTTCTCCTGAATCAGGGAGTCCTTGCCTCCCAACAACTTCCCATTGCTCTATTCCCCTATGCAATGCCTCATTGTCTTACATCTGTCGCGTTGTAGTTTTTAACAAAGTGGCTGTCTGCCCCTTCAAAGCTTCCACCGCTTCATTCAGTCACTTCTCGTGTGTCTGGCATTTGTGTAATCTCCATCTTCTGTTATACCAGAAAAGAAGGAAACTGCATACTCAGTAGGAAAAAAAAAGAAAAAATTAAGCTACACTTAATCTTTACACTTTATCATACCGGAACGAGACTCCCTGCACTGGTGTGCTTCGTGACGAACCCTTCTAAATATACTACAAGTAGTGAGGCACCTTGAACACATGGTAATTCATAACCAGATAAATTACAATATGGACACCTCACTGGTTCCATGTAAAAGTCTCTAGTGTTCCCACAAAACGGAGACAAATTTGCAGATTCCTGCGGTCTAACAACGGTTCTTGTAACTTACTATGAAGGTTCCTATGGCTCAAAATGGACATAAGGAAATACAGAACGTGAAAGCAAACAAATATCAGACACTCTACACACCGCATTGTTACGAACTTCAACTCATAGCTATTAACCCTTGTTTGGAGCTGCGTAGACGGCCGGCTGCCATTGTCCTAGATGTCTGGGTGTGGCACAACCATTTGCTGACAACAGATATAGGAGTCCGGTCTCAGACTCCTATAGTCGTCAGGAGGGAGCCGGGCGGGATGCAGTGGTGAGGATCTCGCTAAGCTTGAGAACGCCAAGAAAACATCATTAACAATACCACATTTATTAGGCAATAATACTGGATTGTCTTCCATGGCGACACGCCTCACCAGCGCCGGCAGCTCAGTGGCCTCATCAGCAACGGAAGGCCGGCATCTGCTCGAGTTACAGTTTAGCCAGTGCAGCGAAGTGTTGGGTGGTGGCTATTGCGTCCCTGGGTGCCTGTAGACCCGTGCACGCTGGCAGCCTCCAGCTATACGTATAGATTTGTTAAGTGCTCACGTTGACGGTAAAGATCAGCACTCAGGAGTCACGCCCCCAGGTCCACCTGAAGTACTTTCTGGCTCGCAGGGGTCGGCTCTCAGCCTCCATTTAGGTGACAAGAGCCGGCAGTGTTAGTGTTTGCTACAGAGACAGCAGTGGCCGCCCCTCTCGAAGGCAGATGATCGACAGTACTCAGGTCACGCAAGTGAAACCTCCAGGAGATCTGCAGGTTGACAGCGGCCACCGCGCCCAGTCAGCGTTGCCTCGGACGTTGGCAGTGCAGCTGGCAGCAGCAGTGTCCTCCCAGCCGGACTCGTGGCTCCGTAGACGACCGAAGACAGCTGGGCATGTCAAGGGTCGACCTCCACAGCCTTCAATCTGACTGGATAGCTGAAACTGACACAAGGGCTGAAACCATGCACTGGGCAGTCGGCAATAAGCACTTAGCAATCCACTCTTTGTTAAGAAGGGTGGGATATATACACTACTGGCCATTAAAATTGCTACACCAAGAAGAAATGCAGATGATAAACGGGTATTCATCGGACAAATATATTATACTAGAACTGACATGTGATTACATTTTGACGCCATTTGGGTTCATAGATCCTGAGAAATCAGTACCCAGAACAACCAACTCTGGCCGTAATAACGGCCTTGATACGCCTGGGCATTGAGTCAAACAGAGCTTGGATGGCGTGTACAGGTACAGCTGCCCATGCAGCTTCAATACGATACCACAGTTCATCAGGAGTAGTGACTGGCGCATTGTGATGAGCCACTTGCTCGGCCACCATTGACTAGACGTATTCAATTGGTGAGAGACTTGAAGAACGTGCTGGCTGGGGCAGCAGTCGAACATTTTCTGTATCCAGAAAGGTCCGTACAGGACCTGCAACATGCGGTCGTGCATTATCCTGATGAAATATAGAGTTTCGCAGGGATCGAATGATGGGTAGAGCCACGGGTCGTAACACATCTGAAATTTAACGTCCACTGTTCAAAGTGCCGTCAATGCGAACAAGAGGTGACCGAGACGTGTAACCAATGGCACCCAATACCATCATGCCGGGTGATACGCCAGTATGGCGATGACGAATACACGCTTCCAATGTGCGTTCACCGCGATGTCGCCAAACACGGGTGCGACCATCATGATGCTGTAAAAAGAACCTGGATTCATCCAAAAAAATGACGTTTTGCCATTCGTGCACCCAGGTTCGTCGCTGAGTACACTATCGCAGGCGCTCCTGTCTGTGATGCAGCGTCAAGGGTAACCGCAGCCATGGTCTCCGAGCTGATAGTCCATGCTGCTGCAAACGTCGTGGAACTGTTTGTGCAGATGGTTGTTGTCTTGCAAATGTTCCCATCTGTTGACTCAGGGATCGAAACGTGGCTGCACGATCCGTTACAGCCATGCGGATAAGATGCCTGTCATCTCGACTGCTAGTGATACGAGGCCGTTGGGATCCAGCACGGCGTTCCGTATTACCCTCCTGAACCCACCGATTCCATATTCTGCTAACACTCATTGGATCTCGACCAACGCGAGCAGCAATGTCGCGATACGATAAACCGCAATCGCGATAGGCTACAATCCGACCTTTATGAAAGTCGGAAACGTGATGGTACGCATGTCTCCTCCTCACACGACGCATCACAACAACGTTTCACCAGGCAACGCCGGTCATCTGCTGTTTGTGTATGAGAAATCGGTTGGAAACTTTCCTCATGTCAGCACGTTATAGGTGTAGCCACCGGCGCCAACCTTGTGTGAATGCTCTGAAAAGCTAATCATTTGCGTATCACAGCATCTTCTTCATGTCGGTTAAATTTCGCGTCTGTAGCACGTCATCTTCGTGGTGTTGCAATTTTAATGGCCAGTAGTGTATGTTGGCGGTTCCAGTGCGCTCTGCCTCGGTGTGAATGGCTATTAAATCATGTGTTCTGGTTTTCCCTCACTGTCTGGTCTCCTAATGACTTCAGATTTTCGCGACCTCACCCTGCAGAGGCTCTTCTCTGCGCGTTCGGCGTCTGAATACTAATAGTTGCGTAGTACCTAGCCTTCCTTACGACACTCTGCCTTGTCACTAGCATCTCGGTTTCTATGATGTCATTATGCACCGGCCGCTGTGGCCGAGCGGTTCTAGGCGCTTCAGTCTGGAACCGCGCTGCTGCTACCGCCGCAGGTTCGAATCCTGCCTCGGGCGTGGATGTGATGGAGATCCTTAGGTTAGTCAGGATTAAGTAGTTCTAAGTCTAGGGGACTGCTGACCTCAGATGTTAAGTCCCATAGTGCTTAGAGCCATTTTTTTGCCATTATGATTCGCTTGCAGACTTGGGCACTCAGTTGTTCCCTCATGCTGCGACAGATTCCGTGTTTGCCGCATCTCGCTCAGCATTTCCCCCTAGCCGTCAGTCCACTGGTCACTTACACAGGCTGTTCGGCTTCTGGGGGCTGCCAAGGTAGAACTTGGACGAATTTTTAGTGTCCGGCAGGGACACTACCCTAGTGCTTAATTTTAATTTATATTCCATCGTGTGTGACTCTCACCTCGCCCGTAAATACAATGTAAGCCATCAGCTGCGGATCCTCAGCGCTCCGCATCACAGTTCATTAGCAGATCTGTAATATGTGACCTGAGAACATGAACACTCTGTAAGCGATACGGATGAAGCAAATGCTTGTACGCGAGAGCGTGGTTTAAGCCATAAGCAGCTCCATTTCTTTTCACCCTTGTTTCGGGATAATCTACTCGCCAGCTCGTGAGCTGCACGAGATCCACTATTTTTGCTGCGATTGTTCACGTCTCAGCAAGTCGCTGGAGGAACCCGCTGAACAGTTTTTTTTTTTTTTTTCAGGTGGAATCCGGCAACGAAGATGTCGTTCGACGTACCGCCACGTGCCTAACCACTGACGACGTCGGTAAACCAGAACAGTGTGCCGTTATGACATTATGCGTGTGGAATAAACGGACTGGGTGTCATTGTTTACGTTGTTTAAACTTCACAGAATCACTAATCTTGTTCTGATGCCAGTGGCAGCTAACAAGGGTACGTACAGAACGGCTGATGTAGGAGACAGATGTAAGTGCATCTGCATATGTATCTACAGCTAAATACGTACTCCGCAATCCACAGGAAGGTGCCTGGCGGAACGTTTCCTGTACCACTACTAGTCATTTCCTTTCCTTTTCCTCTCGCAAACAGAGCGAGGGAAAAACGACTGTCTATATCTCTCCGTACGAGCCCTAATCTCTCTAATATTATCTTCGTGACCCACACGCGAAGTGTTATGTCGGTGGCAGTGGAATCGCTGCGCAGTCAGCCTCAAATGCCGGTTTTCTAAATTTTCTAAATAGTGCTCCTAGAAAAGTGCGATGTCTGACAAAAGTACCACATTAAGAGGATTAAGTATAGATACCATAGGAAATGAGCAATAAACGTCCACTGGAAGGCAGCCTACAGCAGTCAGTCCTGACCATTCTAATACAGCAAACTACCCCATATCTTAAGAAGTATTTGTTTCCGGACCTACGTTTATCAGTTTTTATATTTATTTGACCAGTACTAACACCTGTACGTACATGCCACACTATTTAATGAACAACCTATATATTGACATTGCTTGATGACAGAAGAACGTGACTAAGTAATGTTAAAAATAAACCTGAAACAGAACTACAACAATAATAAAATAATCTACAACTAAGAGATTGGAAAGTTAGTAGTATAAATTAACAGTAAAGACATGGAACCAGTTGCTGTGTTTTTGAACTTACAGCAGATGGATACAAAAAAATAGCAACACAAATAAACAGTCTCAGTGCTTCTGGTAAACACAATAACCTTTCCGAAATAAAATATTTGAAAAGGAAAGTTTACAGACAGCGTGTGTCACCTGTAAGACATGGACTTTAAATGCGAGTAACTGAGAAATTTACGTTGAGAAGAACTAGCAGAGGCGGAAAAAAACAGTCTGTAATTAAAATGGGACGGAATAAATGATAGACACCGAGCGAGGTGGCGCAGTGGTTAGATACTGGACTCGCATTCGGGAGGACGGCGGTTCAATCCCACGTCCGGCCATCCTGATTTAGGTTTTCCGTGATTTCCCTAAATTGCTCCAGGCAAATGCCGGGATGGTTCCTTTGAAAGGGCACGGCCGACTTCCTTCCCCATCCTTCCCTAATCCGATGAGGCCGATGACCTCGCTGTCTGGTCTCCTTCCCCAAAACAACCCAACCCAATAAATGATAGACACATCAAAGAAATTCTATGCTTTTGGAAGGTGGACGGATGAAAGTGGAAAACACTGAGTGTCAACACAGGTAAGTAGAAATGAAGGTCATCACGCAGGGAGAAGTCTAGAGGAGCAGCTCTGCTGCCGCAGATGACGATGTGTCAAAAGAGACTACAAGAGAATACTAAATAAAGCTGAAATGTTGATAACAATACAGGCGTGAAAGCAAACATTGTGTTTAAAAGTTAATTCGACAGAATGTACAGAAAAAGCAAGACAATGAACATGGACGTATGAACCTTATTCCGTACGTATTTGCTTGATACTTTCTATTACTGTTCTGTGTCAGCACTCCTCAGTGGTTGGCACTGATATTTCTTTATACAGGGTGTTACAAAAAGGTACGGCCAAATTTTCAGGATACTGTACTTCCTCGATTCACCGCCAGTTGGCCCAATTGAAGGAAGGTAATGTTGACTTCGGTGCTTGTGTTGACATGCGACTCATTGCTCTACAGTACTAGCATCAAGCACATCAGTACGTATGCATTAACAGGTTAGTGTTCATCGCGAACGTGGTTTTGCTGTCAGTGCAATGTTTACAAATGCGGAGTTGGCAGATGCCCATTTGATGTATGGATTAGCACGGGGCAATAGCCGTGGCGCGGTACGTTTGTATCGCGACAGATTTACAGAACGAAGGTGTCCCGACAGGAAGAAGTTCGAAGCAATTGATCGGCGTCTTAGGGAGCACGGAACATTCCAGCCTATGACTCGCGACTGGGGAAGACCTAGAACGACGAGAACACCTGTAATGGACGAGGCAATTCTTCGTGCAGTTGACGATAACCCTAATGTCAGCGTCAGAGAAGTTGCTGCTGTGCAAGGTAACGTTGACCACGCCACTGTATGGAGAGTGCTACGGGAGAACCAGTTGTTTCCGTACCATGTACAGCGTGTGCAGGCACTATCAGCAGCTGATTGGCCTCTACGGGTACACTTCTGCGAATGGTTCATCCAACAATGTGTCAATCCTCATTTCAGTGCAAATGTTCTCTTTACGGATGAGGCTTCATTCCAACGTGATAAAATTGTAAATTTTCACAATCAACATGTGTGGGCTGACGAGAATCCGCACGCAATTGTGCAATCACGGCATCAACACAGATTTTCTGTGAACGTTTGGGCAGGCACTGTTGGTGATGTCTTGATTGGGCCCCATGTTCTTCCACCTACGCTCAATGCAGCACGTTATCATGATTTCATACGGGATACGCCATTCTCCAGGGCTGCATCAGCGCATCAGGGATTCCATGCGACGGAGGGTAGATGCATGTATCCTCGCTAACGGAGGACATTTTGAACATTTCCTGTAACAAAGTGTTTGAAGTCACGCTGTTACGTTCTGTTGCTGTGTGTTTCCATTCCATGATTAATGTGATTTGAAGAGAAGTAATAAAATGAGCTCTAACATGGAAAGTAAGCGTTTCCGGACACATGTCCACATAACGTATTTTCTTTCTTTGTGTGTGAGGAACGTTTCCTGAAAGTTTGGCCGTACCTTTTTGTAACACCTTGTATATTTCTCGATACGTTGACGCCAGATATATCGCATACTAAAATGGGTTGTGCTACTACTGTGCCAGTTGTATTACTAACAGTATCTTTACAAATGTCTGTATTAATAGATTTTTTTTGTACTATGAACACTTAGCTCACCTTTCCCCCTTCCAGCGATTTGGCGGCTATTTCTTTCTAGATATACTACAACACAATACAGCCCTCTTAATCATCAGCTCTGCAATAATGTTGCGAGGAAACTAACTATTTTGAATTATCAATACAATTAAAAGCGTCCGGACACGTATTTATTTTTAGAAAATCAGTCATAATGAAATTGGTAGTATGTGATGATAATCTTAAAACGTGACTCTAAATTCTGAGAATTCTACTATATTATCTTGTAGTGATGGGCCTTGTTCGTTTCTACATGAGTGAAACGCTTAGTCCACGTAGGAATAACATGATAATTTTCCCTTTCTCTTTTATCTTAGAAGAATGCGAACGGCTTCCGACGAGACGTTATCTTTGCTCTACCAGTCGTGCCCTGTTACTTGTACGGTGTTTTTCTGAATACACGACGGCAATCTATCTATCCCAGCCGTCACGTACCCCGGCGCCCACATAGTCGATGTCCACACAGCATCTAAATGTTGATTTTTGGTATCACTCTGGCAATGAGTGTGTATGTACTCGATATATCGACAGCTAAGCTCGCGTCCGTACATTGTGATTTGTACGTTGACTTTACTAAGTGTGTATAGATTGAGAGATAAATACCACCAAACAGGGAACGGACTGTGACACAAAACTAATCAGGGTATATTTGCCTTCCATTGTATGTTGCTGCGAACAAATCAATACAATATACCTAAAACTTCCTTTTCTTCGTCTCTAACAGACATTCTTGCAAATTTGTCAGTTTAAGGCTAGACGCTGTTTTCAGAAATCAGTTACTAGTTTTTAATATTATTTTAATTTTAGTTACTCTTTCGTAAATACCTTATACGCAGTACCCTCTACAGGTAATTTGAGCGATAATACTAGCTAATTCTCAGCTCTCAGACTTTCAAGGAAAAATAGCAGTCACCTGGGATTATCATTCCCACAAGGTTATAATTTTATTACATTATTTTAAAGCCACATCAGTGAACTATGAGCATTGGCCCTTCACTAGTCAGTTCCGACGTTTCTGCATTGAAGACGTTAGTAAATACTCAAAATTTTTTTTATTCTTTCAGTTTCCTCCCTCTTCAGCACTTACATAATAATTTTAATGGACATCAGTATATCAAAATTGGAGTTATTTTACATATGTAGTGTTTCTCAGTAGGATCTGACAGACATTTCCCTACCCTTTACCATAACAGGAAAACGAGAACTGTAAATCCTTATTACATGGTGCAGTCTTCTGTCTGTTAATACGCACCTCTACTTTATGAAGAAAGCGATGTCATCATATTTTTAAAAAAAATCTTTATATATCATAAAACATAATTTCCGGCATACCAGTTATACATTTTTGATGGCGTTCTCACTAGTGTGCGTACTGTATCTTGTGACTGCGTATTGGTGCATAAATTACAGCAGTATCTGAGAAATACGAGGGTTGGAACTTTAATAGTGGCAACTATTTGTTTACAGCTCGTACAAAATAGATACGTGTTTCAAAGTTTTCCTGACCTTCAGAGTAGTCACCAGCATTGTGTATAACTGTTGCCAGCGATGTGGAAGTCGTAGGATACTCTTAGCAGTGCGAGATGTGTTGACAGTTCGAGCGGCGCGGTCTATTGCCCGACGAATTTGTAGCAGTTCTGAAGCGAATGCCGTGAAGTGTTTCCTTCAGTTTAGAAATCGAGTTGAACTCACGAGGGCTTAAGTCTGGGGAGTGCAGTAGGTGGTATAGCACTTAGCAGCCCCATCAGTCAAACAAATCAGTAACAGCTTCCACTGTACGTGCTTGAGCATTGTCCTGCAAAATGATGGTCAGGTCCTGCAGAAAGTGGCATCACTTCTGTCTCTATATTGTTTATTTTTGGAACACAACCTACGACCAACACAGAGACAGAAGTGATGACACTTTCTGCAGGACCTGACCATCATTTTGCAGGACAATGCTCAAGCACGTACAGTGCAAGCTGTTACTGATTTGTTTGACTGATGGGGCTGCTAAGTGCTATACCACCTACTGCACTCCTCTGGCTTAAGCCCTCATGAGTTCAATTCGATTTCTAAAAAATGGTTCAAAATGGCTCTGAGCACTATAGGACTTAACATCTGAGGTCATCAGTCCCCTAGAACTTAGAACTACTTAAACCTAACTAACCTAAGGACATCAGTCACATTCATGCCCGAGGCAGGATTCGAGCCTGCGACCGTAGCAGTCGCGCGGTTCCGGACTGAAGCGCCTAGAACCGCTTGGCCACCGCGGCCGGCTCGATTTCTAAACTAAAGGAAACACTTCACGGCAATCGATTCAGAACTGCTACGAATTCGTCGGGCAATATTCCGCGCCGCTCGAACTGTCAACACAACTGGCACTGCTAAGAGTATCCTACGACTTCCACATCGCTGGCAACGGGTTATACACAAGGTCAGAAAAACTTTGAAACACGTATCTATTTTGTACGAGCTGTAAATAAAAAGTTGCCACTATTAAAGTTCCAACCATTGAATAATAACAACTACTAAAGGTACGAAAGCTATATAGACAATGGATACCTTACACAGCGTATGCCATTATAGGGAAAACTTCTGAAGCTGACTTTGATAATTAAAATGGAATTGTAAAGTTTAGTTAAGAACTGTGATCTTGGCTTCACATTAAATAAAATAGACTGTAATTCTGAGAAACCACAGAACACATACGTCTTCGTAATGGGAGCAAACTGCCCCGTAGTGATTCCCAAGAATTGTGATATCATTTTACTGAACTCACCGTACTGTATACCAATCTAAGGTAGATTGCATGTACTTTATCTACATGTGAAAGAGTGATTCAGACTAAAAGTTCTCTGTTCACCATCACCTAAATTTTCACGTAGTGAAAGTTATTTCTGATTTAATATAACACTTTCGGTTACAACGCAAAATAGCTTCAAATTATCCGTCACTTTTCATACTAATCATTTTACTTATATTTACTCCTTATCAGTTGCCATCATGTGATTCAAGTTTTTGCTTTTGGTTTCCATTTTCGAAATTATATCTGACATTAGTAAATTTTATTAGAAGCCAAAACCTCCTGCTACTCTCAGTCAAATGGTAAGTTCTGTGGGGGATAGCTGTCATCAACCGTCTCTTCCTAGCCTGATGCGAGATCGCTGCCCAACTTACCTTTTGACACTTAAAAAAATCGTTTTGAAGCGAATGAGGTGTCTCCATTGCAACATGTATTCAGACAACTAGTTCCATACCAAATACGAAGTTTTTTTTAATAAAAAAGTAAAAATGCATCGTTAACTTTGAAAGTGCTATCCCTTGGAAAAATATGATTCCGGATTGGTACCTCTCAAATCAAATTCTGGCATTTAACATACGTAATAACAACATTCTATTCTATCTTTATTTTGGACAGTTCATAGCGATTATTGTTTTTGAGTGATTTATCTCTTCTATCCTCGTGCCGTACCCGTTCAATCAACATACTGTAAACGTGATTTACATGCCGGCACTCTGCGACGGACTCCCGTTTCTATAAGGGGCATTCAAATGAAGACGAGTCACATCAAAAAAGTAAGAAAACTGTTTTATTATTTCAAAAATAATCGCCATAGCTGTTAACACATTATTCCGACTGTGAGACAAGACGATCAGTGCCTTCACAGAAAAAGTTTTGAGCTTGCGTACGGCATGATTATACCCAGGCGTGCGCCTCTTCGTCCGTAGCATACCGACTACCACGTATGTCTCTCTGCAGTGCACCAAAAATGTGGAAATCGCATGGGGAGAGATCGGGACTCTACGAAAGATGAGTAAGGGGCTTCTCATTGAAACTTCTGCAGCTTAGTTGAAACAAACTTGGCAAACATATGGGCCCGCCCACAGTCTTGTCTCACAGCGAGATAAATGTATTAACAGTTATAATGATAACTTTAGAAATAATAAACACTTTACTTACTTTTTTCCATCTGCTTCGTTTTCATTTGACTACCCCTTATATTATGACGCGCTGAATCGCGTAGAGAGTTGACCTGCAGCGCAATTTAATCCATATAAATTATAAAAATTGATGTATGTATTGAATCACTGGACCGATGTCAGTCAAACTTGGTGTACATTTGACCTCTTGTCTGGAGAGAATCGCTGTGGGTTAAGAATCACCTACCTGTCAGAAGAGTGGAAGCGAGGGTGAAACTGAAGTGTAGCTGACACCGTGGGAATACCAAGATTTTACTCATCCAGTATTTCAGGATAAGAAACTTTGTGACCGGCAACAAACTTTAGACATGAATTCAGTCCTTCATTAAACTTTATCTCGCTGAAAACACTCTCAGAATTATGAAAGAAAAAAAATTTCGCTTACGACGTTAGCGCTCTTCATGCAGCGAAACTGCCACATCCGGGATGACGTTTTAGTTTATTAATTTCTAACTGATACATGTTTCCGCGGAAAATTTTGCAGACAGTATTCACATATACCACTGAACACACCTGTATAATTATATCACCACTGAGATGCGTGAAAAACTGCCTTTTCATACATGACGTTTGAATTTATTACTTCTTTCCTAGCAACCCTATTCCCAACACATTTCGTAAACAGTATTCACATACGCCGCTCAATCTACTTACAAAATTATATGTGTTCAACATATAGTTGAAGAGCTATGACGTCATAAACAATGAGCTGCGTGAAAACTAAAATGTAGGATACCTCCGAATTTTTTGTGCGAAGACTCTTAAAGCTTTTTAAATAATACAAACGTTATTAACATTCTACATATTTATTCTTCATGTCTACATATTTGTGGCCCTCTGTCGCTGTAGTAACAGGGCTCAGAATTGTAGAGTGTAACATGGTGATGTGTAACAAACTATGTGGCTGCGTGAGAAAGGAAGGAAGGAAGAAAGGAAGACTAGAGCTTAACATCCCACCGACAACGCAGTCGTTAGAGACGGAGCATATGTTCGGATTAAGAAAAGATGGGGAAGGAAATTGGCCGTGCACTTTTCAAAGCAAATATCCCCACATTTGCATGGAGCGATTTAGGGAAGTCAAGGAAAACCTAAATTTGGAGGATTGGACGAGGATGTGAACGGTCATCCTCCTGAATGCAAGTCCCGTATGGTGCGTGAGAAACGGTACTATAACCGAGTTTCCAATTCAAAGACTTTATCCACACATGGAGCACCTTCTCCTTCAGCATGAAAATGCCAGATCACACACGAGCGCTGCGACGTCTGCAACAACCCGAGGACTTGAGTTCACTGTCATCAATCATCCTTCGTACAGTCCTCATCGAATATTCAGCTGTTTCCAAAACCTGAAGAACTCCTTCGAAGACTTCACTTTGATAGTGATGAAGCGATGCCAGTTAAGGTGAGGTTGTGGCTGCGTCGTCAAAGTCAAACAGTCTACAGTGACGGTACAAACAAACTGGTCTTTGGTTGGGAGACATCTATTTGTCGCCAGGGTGGACTATGTTGAGAAACAAATATGTAGACATGAAGAATAAAGATATAGAATTTTAATAATGTTTTATTTAAAAAGCCTTACGAATTCTCACGTGCAAGATTCGGAAGCATTACTTTTCAGGACGACCTCATATGTGACATGTGCGTACATAGGGGAAGCCGAGGTAAAAAGCTTCTCCTAAGCTCCTGAACTGATTTCAACCAAACTTCGTACACATGTTATATGTGGTGGTGGAAGAGAGGGGAGAAGGAGAAGATGGATACACAGAGGGCGGAATGGAGACAGACAGAGAAAAGGAGGGGAGGATATGGACAGAGTGAGGGGGAGGAGAAGATGGAATGAGAAAGGGGGGAAGAGAAGATGGGCAGAGAAATGGGGAGGAGGACCTAGACAGAGAGAGGGGGGACGAGAAGGACAGAGTGTGGGAGAGGTAGAAGTGAGGAGAAGGGTGGAAGTGGGAGGGAATATGGGGAGGCAAGTGGAAGAGGGAGAGGTTGTGAAGAGGCATGTCGAAGAAGGTAGGGTGCGAGGAGGCAGATGGACGACGTACAAGGGAAAAGGGGAGAGAGAAATAGAGGGGAAGGCAGATATTAGGTGAAAGCTTTACAGTTCTCTTGATTATTTTGATTAAACAGCAAAGATTCAGGGTTTATGTTTGCAATATATGCGTTTTATACATACAGGGGCAAAGCCATGGATGAAACCAAACTTGGTACAGCTTTCACCCACTGTCTGGAAAGAGGCACTGAGACTGGGGAAAGGGGAGGAAGACATAGAGAGGGGAGAGAGAGACGTAGAGGAAGCAGTGGATGGGAGATATAGAGAGAAGGGGGAGGGGAGGAGATATATAACGAGAGGGTGGGAGGGAAGGAGTTATAGAGAAGAGGTGAAAGAAGATATAGAGAGAGGGTGGTGGGGGACAGAGAAGGGTAGGGAGATATGGAGTGGGAGGAGGAGAAATACATAGAGAGAGAGTGAGAGAGAAGGGAGGGGAGAACGAAAGAGAGAATGGTTGGAGATCGAGAGAGACAAGAGGGAATGGAAGACATGTTGGGTGGATTTGAGGAACAGAGAGCAGGAGTGAGTAATTGGGATGCGAGGGAGTGAGTGGGGCAACAGGTGAGAGTGAGTTGGATGGGGAGAGAGATGTAGAGCGAGAGAGATAGAAACAGAGAAAGAGAAAGAGAGAGAGAGAGAGAGAGAGCAATTTTATAGGAAGTTCGAAGAAGTATTTGACATCTATATATCTACCAGAAATATTGTTTGTAAACAAATTTCACCTTAAATTAATATTACAGTGAATTGTTGCTTTGGATATTTTTTGTTTTTTTAATTTGGATACTGTATTTATAGATTTGTACATATATATGCATATTTCTTTTTTTTCCTGTTTAATAATTTCTATGTTATTAACTGACTTAAAATATATCTCGGAATTATGACGTGTGGCTGGCTGCTGCAGTAACAATAATGTCTCAAGCCATATTTGCGTAAGAAGCTGCGTTAGGCGAGGCAGCAGACGGATGTTTATTACTTGAGCTGCATCAGTTTTTTGCTTGAAGTAATCGAAGTTGCTAAGAAGTGTCATCCGTATTAGAATACTAACCAATGAGTATTTCAATCAGATGATGTTATCTGAGCTGCCACTGTTGGAAACAACACACATTATCTAAAATTTTACTTGATTCAATACTGAAATAGCCACAAACGTCGAAAGCAGCTGCGGACCAGCACCTCTAAAGAAAAACAAAGATAAGTAGGCTATATTTACGGGAGTTGTAGACTTGGATATCTTCCAGTGTAAATTCACGAGGTCTCGTTAAATGGTTCAAATGGCTCTGAGCACTATGGGACTTAACGTCTGAGGTCATCAGTCCCCTAGAACTTAGAACTACTTAAACCTAACCAACCTAAGGACATCACACACATCCATGCCCGAGGCAGGATTCGAGCCTGCGACCGTAGCGGTCGCGCGGTTCCAGACTGAAGCGCCTAGAACCGCTCGGCCACAATGGCCGGCAGGTCTCGTTAAATTACGGAAAAAATCGCTAAGCAGATATCAGTATATTTAGTTAAATTTTAATACATTAGTTAGTTGGACCCATCAACTTAAAGGAACATCTATTTTCTACCCAATGAGATGTTTCAAATATAGGTTGTAGCAGAAGTAAGTTGTAGAAAACTGAAATATGGTGGAATATGAACGTTGTCTTACGTGATATGCCCAAAAACCGTACAGTGAAAATGTCAATCATGTTCTTTTAGAAGAACAGAATATATAAGAGTCAGAAATAAGGGAACATTCACTAAGGTCAGTGAAACATTATTCTTAGAGTAACCATTTCGATTTTACAACTAAATAAAATACGACTTACGTATTCCACTCCTTTTATTTGTGAAGTATCCTCAATTGGCTGTAACGAATTCATGGTTCTTACTACAGGGACATCATATATAACTCGTAAACTTGTTCTGAACTTGTTTCATATTACGGTTTCGGGCGCTGCTCTCGTATTATAGAAATTTTCTTTAAAAATATTTTCACATGTCTATTAAATGTATAAAGCAAAAAGCAAAAATATATTTCAGGCCACTAAGGACACATTTAAAAAAAGTAAAAGCAAAATGCAGGTAACATTCAAGTAAACAGCCTTTTATTTATTTGGAGAGATGGACATTATATAATAAGAAAAGAGTAATAATCCAATTAGTGACTGAACAATGAGACTGGATGTAAGAGAAATTATAACAGATTATCCACTGCCATCTACGACATATTTCTATTTCATATAGCTTGAGAGAAAACAGAGTCAGAAAATCGATGTTTCCACGCAAACTTAGGCTGTTGGAAGATTCAGTAACAATGACTACAAAAGTTTTTGTACTCTTATTAAATCTGACACAGAAAACCTGGTACCAGTTGCAAAACTAGCATTTTCCACCTTCACAACAACCATCATCACATAGAGGCACTGCATCGCCATGTACGACTTCAGCAACAGCTGTACTGGAGGAGAGAAGTATAGAGAGGAGTAGACCTGTTCTAAAAAGACACACTCTAAAGAATCAGGCTTAGGCACTAATCTGATAAGAACTAATGTTAGAGCTTGATTTGCTTGGAATGGACAGAAAAACGTAATTAAGGATGAATTTGAAAACACTTCCCACCAGCACATGTCTAGTACCATAATCCTTGCGCCGTCTAGTTCTAGGAAAAACAAGAACTCTTACACTTAACATAAGCCGTTGATGAACCTAGAAATTAGCGAAAAAATGTTAACAATGTCAAACAAATTGTCTTAGGTTCTTCTTGTTAACTATCTTTTTGGAGATGAGAGGAAATAGAAATATCTCTTGCATATTGTGGCTCCTTTTAGTCATTTTAAAAATAATTACTATACTTGTCTTTCAACTGAACTAGTGTGCTTATTCCCACTCAACAGTCAGTGCTGTGAGAAGTGTCAAACGTCCCTACCCCTTAGCATCTGGGTACGATATAGTAAACGACTAACTGAAATTATCAGTAGCATGTAATAGAGTAAAAATCTGAAAAAAATATATACATTTGTAAGGTTGCAGCTTGAATGAATATCAATTTCGCACCTTACATGAGATTTTATATGTCATAACAAGTAGATGAATATGTCACCTGACATACTTCGGCGATAAGAGCAGATTTGCCTACCAAATGTACAGTATGTAATGCAAAAGGATGACACCCGAGTTGACGGTATTAATTCACCGAACCCAAATTCTGCATGTCAATGAGCAAAAGGTGAAAAAAGTTGCTGGAAGAAACATTTTAGTTTGGGGGCAGACGCGAGTTGCGCCGTCGTGGCCCGAGTACAACGGAACGCTTGTAAAAGGGCGAGAGCGGCAAGGAACGCGCTGGGCGATACATCAAAGGGAGCAGGTGGCGGCGCAGCGCTGCTTGCTACGGAGAAATTCTTTAGAAAAATGCGTTGGGAATTTCTAGATGGATAGAAACAGACCAGCAACGCAGTTGATAATGTTAAATACTCGTGCTATACTCATGATGTACACGAGTAACTTTTAGGCGTCAGGAGTGGGCACAAAATGTCCGATTGGCTGAAATAAACTCGGAAGGAGTAGAAAGGGGCGTTATTTCGCCGCTGTTTAAAGGTAAGCCCTTTGAGATTGGCAGAGGCAGTTTCCACAAGATGAAAAGAATGCTCCCACTGCTCTGAAAAAGCCGTGACGTGAAGCACGAAAAGACATAGGTGAGGGACAGTTTGCTACAAAAGACACAAGACCGAAAGCTTCGAGGACTCTCCTCTGAATCAACGTCAAGAGTAGAATAGGGTGCATCAGGCTCTGAACTGCACGAAAAGAGGAATTTTGTGTCAACACTGCGTTCACTTTGGCTGACATTCATCTAGAAATGAACTGAAGAGTCATTGAGCTGTGATAGCGGAGAAAAGAAATGGCCACTTAGTTAATTGTTCTTGCGAAAACGGAAAGGGCATTGAAGTATACACGCTGCACCATATACGCATGTGTATATCGCCATATTTTCCAGACTAGGGATGAGAGCATGTTTTCTCACCTAATAAGAAACATAGGGCAGTTTCAGCTGATATAATCAGTACAGATTTTGATTAGCTTTATCTATGATTTTCAGAGGGCAAGAGGAGCCATGCAGCTGACAGTACATCGCAGCTAAAGATAAATGCCGCTGGCATAGGCGTAAACTTGTTGGTTCAAAAGCTTGCATCCGCTGTGAACTTTAGCTTTTGCTCATCTTGTCACAAAAACTAACCATCCTCCATACTCTTGATTGTCATCCTAAACAGTACCGAACTTAGAACCGGAATAGTATGATTTGTCGTAATACTGTCCAACTTCACTGTGCGTAAGTAAGAAAAATCTTGTAGAGAACCTTCTATTTAAATTTGATATTGTTGTGTTCGGTATTATTTCTGATAAACAGGACGTAATGCGTCATTGTCATGTCACAATCTATGTAACCTCGTGTGCTTCTTTAACAACAAAATATGAATAAACCAATTTTACAGCTAAACACTAATGTGCTCTGTCCTAGAATAAGGGTCCAATCCTAACCCCAGTCATTGATTCAGAAATAAGAAAATTTTTTTTTCTTTTTGAAGAACTGAAAGTGACAAGGTTTTCAATGTATGTGTCTGCATAGTGGTCAGATTACTGTAAATGTGTGATCCACACAGTAGAAAAGGTTGTATTAACGAGTAAAGAAAAAATTTCGTGTTTTGAGTAAAAGTAGTTTGTGCATGACCTTTCTGGTGCGCGCGAAATTATTCACGGCGCTGTTGAGTTGGTTTGAATACCCAAAAACTGTGAACGGCGTTGATAATGATGTGTTAATGGCATAAGAGACTTTCTATGATATTTTGGAGACGTGTCAAGTCATACAACTTCATGCTGACTAAAGATGAGGCTGGCGCAAATAGTGAAAGGCAGAGGTCAGTTAGACGGTTTGAGATGGCGGACGGATGTAGGCCATCGCATATAGGGCAAACTGAAGATCTTGATAGGATAGAAAATGACGTACAACAAATTTATCGAATGCAAATCACGAAACCGAACGAAGTGACAATGTAGAGGGAATGGTGGCAGTTTCGCGATTGGTATCTCAGGTTGAGACCGCGCAAAACCGAACAGATGACAGATCTAGTGGTTCAGAAGCAGAATAAGAGGACGTGCAACTTCAGTACGTTGAGCCAAATGTTGCAATTCTGAATCAAGCGGGACAGTTTCCTAAGGAAGGAAAGTCAGTAAATGCGTCAGCACTTCGCACAGAAGTCGGTGAGACGTCACATGAAAGACGCGAACGGCAAAATTTACACCAAATGGTGACAAATGACGATGGCGAAGAGTCTGTTAGTGCATTCGCAATGCTGAAGCAACTCACTATTCTGACAAGCAAACAAATACAGGGTTAGCTGACTTAAAAACATAAACAAATTCAGGGTTAGTGGCTTTAAAAACCGAAACGGCGAATTTAAAAACCGAAACAAATGCTGCTTTAAATGGTCTCAAATTTGAAACCAATGCCGGACTCGAAAAATTTCGCAAAGATCAGCTAAAGTTGCGAACGGTAGTTAATGAACAGTTTATTGAAATCCGGAAAGAGGCGAGAGACTCGCGCAAGCTAATTCAATCGCTTATGGCTGATCGGATTGATCAGGTGCAGGATGCAGTGTCTAATATCAACCAAAGAGTTGATGACTTAGCGCACAAGGCGTCTGGTAGGGATGAGTGCATGTTTTCTCGCCTAACGAGAAACATAGGACAGCTTCAGCTGATAAAATCAGTAAAGATTTTGATTAGCCTTTTATAGGATTTTCAGACTGCGAGTGCACACATGCAGCTGACAGTACGTCGCAGCTAAAGGTAAATGCCGCTGGCAGAGGCGTAAACTTGCTGGTTCGCCAGCTTTCATCCGCTGTGAACTCCAGCTTTTGCTCATCTTGTCACAAAAACTAACCATCCTCCGTAGACTTGATTGTCATCCCATATAGTACCGAGCTTAGTACCGGGAACGGATGATTTGTCGTAATATTGTCCAACTTCACTGTGTATAAGTAAGAAAAATCTTGTAGAGAACCGTCTATTTAAATCTGATATTGTTGTATTCATTGTTATTTCTGCTAAACAGGACATAATGCGTTATATTGATAACTGTCGTGAAATTGTCGTGTCACAATCTATGTAAACTCCTGTGCTTCTTTAACAATAAAATAGGAATAAACCAGTTCTGTCCTAGAATAAGGGTCCACTCCTAGCCCCAGTCACTGATTCTAGTGACGCTAACGCACTCGCAGGGTGTTTTTGCTGTTGTCTGACGAACGTGAAAAGGAGTGGAGTGTCAGAAATTGCACAATCCTTCGAATTTTATTTTGCTATTGTTCAACTGATACTTGCCTGTCAGTGGATTATTTTTGTGTGTGGAGTGTACTGAATTCGTCTTTTCTGAAAAGCCCGATTTCAAAAAATGCTACTTTCGATAAAACGCAAAAATTTACTCTAAAATCTATTGGTTGCAGAACAACAATATTTTTATATCTGTAATGAACATCACTTGAGAACAAAACTAATTTTTTACATTTACATGGAAGAAAGATATAAGCCTCCGAATTCTGTGATATAAAGACCTTTTAGCAACGACTTCAAAAACATTCAGTCTTTTATGCACCGAATATTTAAGGCATTATCATCTTAAAAACAAGTGGAGGCACTGTAATACTAGGACATTTATTACGTGTTTACTACGCTGTGTGTGTACAACTGCAGCTGGGATATACAATGCCTCTAGTCGATTATACTAATTCTCTTCTATAAGGGCGAACAGTATATTTTTATAGTATTGTACATGCTTGTATGGGATGTATTTCGTAGCTTATTGACGACTTATAAGCAGCAATGTAATAGATTTTTGGACCAAATATTACACGACTAGCGAGAAAGAGGAACCTCCAGAGATGTTATTTAGTTGTTTAGTTAGTTAGTTACATGTTCCATTTGAACGCATCTCTTACCAAAATGATATGGAACGAGTCAGTTTAGAGGACATGTATACATAAATAGTGTTAATATATTATTATAATATTATATTTTAGTCCTGTTTTTGTATTTTTTATTTCTTTTACAGGCTACCAGTTTATAAACTTAAATTCATCGATGGAACAGAAGGAGTTGTCCAGGAGTCCAGGACAAATGAGTTTAGGCTAGATTTCAAACTTGATTTGCTACCAGACATTTCATGTTATTGGGAAAATGATCTAATATTTTTGTTGCTGCAAGTTTAACTTGTTTATGAATCACTGACAGCTTTAATAATGGGTACTAAATGCCATTTTTTCCTGTAATGTTGTAGCTATGGACATCACTGTTCTTCTCAAGCTGTGATGGATTATTTATGATGAATTGTATTAGCGAATATATGTACTGTGATGGTGTAGTTAAAATTCCTAGGTCCTTGAAGAAGTACCTACCTGACGACTACAAGTGAACACCACATATTATTCTTATTACTGCCTATTGTGCAATCAATACTCTTCTTATAAGCGGGGAGTTCACCAAGAAAATTGTCCCATAAAAATTATTTATTGGAAATATGCAAAATACGTCAGGTGGTTGGTTATTTTTTTCCTAGGCTAACAATTATACGAAGAGCAAATGTAGTTGAACTTAATTGTTTGAGACGCTCAGTAATATGATTCTTCCAGTTCAAGTTTTGATCAATAGATACAACCTAATTCTGGAGCACTCTACCCTATTTAATGACTCCTGTTCATGTGCTACATCAACTGTTGGTATGGCTAAAAATTTAGGGAGATCCACTTTCAGAGAACCACTTAATAGTTCTTTGAAGAACAGTCTCCTCTGTGGCTTTGTCTCTAATGGGATTTATAATAGCATTATTATTACTGCAAACAGTTGCAATTCTACTTGTCGAATGTTAAGTGGAAGGTCATACCATTCATGTATATGGAATAAGAGTGGACCCACAATTGAACCATACTGCATGCTGTTTGTGATTTTTCGCCAGTCACTAAAATTTTCTTCCCTTCCAATATTATTTAAATCATTCACCAAAACTTTCTTATGAAGAGATTTAACATTACATATTTTAATCTACCTGGAAAAATTTGGTGTGCCAGTGAAGCATTACATATATCATTAAGGACATTACTTATTAAGACAAAACAATTTTTTTCAAAATTTGGTTTGAAATTCCATAAACACTATATGTGCTTTTGTTTTTTAGAATATTTATAATTTTAATAATTTCAGTGAAGGATGTTTGTGCGAGTTTTTGTTGCTTAAAAGTTTTATGGAATGACATTTTTCATATATTCTCTTGCTTCTTCAACTGAATCATTTAATCCTATTTTTTGGCTACATTTTGAAAGTAATTGTTAAAAGCACTTAAGTCTTTTCAGTTATCAGTCACAATATTGTCATTTAGTTTGACTGTTTTGGTACATTACACACTGACTGGCTGTACTATATCCTTTTTGATGATATCTTGTATAATTTTAATCTTACTATCTGAATTATTAATTTCTGTCAGGATGTACATGCTTCTTGACATTTTAATGACTTTCCTTAAAATATTACAGTATTTTTGTAGTATGCATGTAATGCCTGCTCTTGAATTATTCTGGCATTTGTATACATTTTTCTCTTACACGAGATTTTTCATTCCTGTAGTTATCCACGGCTTACCTGTTTCCTTTCTTTTTCTAATTTTAATAGATTTTCTGGGCAACTGTTTCAGAAAGCGACTTTCAAATTCTGACACAAATTTACATTGAAATAAACTAAATTTCACGTTAGTATCTCTATATGTTCCTCATCCCACATCACCTCATTTAACTTACACTTAAAACAATGTAACCTGTTCCCACTAATAAGCCCCATTGTATGGTATGAACCTGTTTTGCCGCTACAATGTACTATACTGTTTATTTGCATTAATTGTGCATCATGATGAGATGGTCTGTTAAAAAATGGGCAGGTATTAATCGTTTCAGCTTGAGCACTGCCTTTAAGAACGTTATCAGTCAGCATCCTACTACCTTTCCGCACACTAGTTCGAAAACTGACTTTTGAATTAGATTGAAATATCTGAATATGATGTATGTTCATTTATCCTGTTCGTATCTGTTGACAAATCTTGACTAAAGTCTCCATAAACTACTAACTGTTTCTTCTCGTCTGACAAGTAATCCAGTAATGTTTCTATATTTCTCATAATTAGCGCGAAGATTCCTAGAAGGCTTCTGTAGACCGTTACAATTACCAGAGAAGTGTTCTGCAGTAACAACTCACAAGCACATATCTCTCTGCTCTGACCTACAGAAAAACTATTTGTTTCGATATTTTTGACTCTGTGTCCAACTTTTACACATTCCGTGTTAAATCTACACAAAAATGATGGTGTTCTATAATATCTGATATTTGACGTCTTCATGTCTGTGGTTACATTGTGTTCATAGAGCCACAGAACATCTTTCATTTCAGAGTTTTCCACAGCTTCTAGGCATACAAGAACCTCATCTACCTAGTTTTTCAACCCCCAATGTTCTAATGAAAGAAACTAATTTTATTTTACTTCACACTGCCCTGCTCTAATTTCTTTCAGTATTGTATGTCTGTAATCTGATTCTAACCTAAGGAAAGTGCGGCCGTCACTGTGGCCGAGCGGTTCTAGGCGCTTCAGTCCGGAACCACGCGAGTGCTACAGTCGCAGGTTCGAATTCTGCCTCGGGCATGGATGTCTGTGATGTCCTTAGGTTAGTTAGGTTTAAGTAGTTCTAAGTTCTAGGGGACTGATGACTTCAGATATTAAGTCCCATAGTGTTCAGAGCCATTTGAACCATTTGAGAGGAAGTGCTCCTCTGACTTCAGTAATCACAGAGATTTTATCTCGTGTGCATGTGACCCTGTCGTACACTTTCTGGAAGATCCTAAGCTGATCAGTCCTTCCCCTTTCTATTCAGGTGCATGCCATGATTTGTGTATTCCCATCTCCCATTGTAGAGGCTGTGGGTGCACGACGACGCCATTATGAACCTCCCATCTCCTAAGTCACACCCCTTTCACGGAAAGAGACTAATCAGAGACCTTCTATGCGAAAATAAACGACGTTTGCTCTCCCAGTCACAACCCATTACTTTACCCATCATTAAAATGAAACAGCCAATCAGTATGTACCCTGGAGCCAGTATGTTTGTCAGCATTAGTAGCAACCTGACAGAGCTTCGTGAGCAGCACCAGCAGTGTGCAGCACACACACACACACACACACACACACACACACACACACACACACACACATTTGATCTCCCAATCACTGCACAGTACTTTACCTGCCATTAAAACGAAACAGCCAATCAAAGTCCAGTCTCTTACTGGCCCTTAAAATGAAACAGCCAGTCAGTATGTGCCTCAGAGTCGATGATATTGTTCTCCTTACTATGTGCCTCAGAGTCGATGATATTGTTCTCCTTACTCCACATGCCAACGATTTAAGTTTGATATTTGTACTTCACTTTATGTAAAGCACAATGGACCCTCAAATTAAGTCTCAAAATATTATTCCCACATGTAAATTGGCTGTGTTATGGTTGTGTCCTATCCTGCTACTAGTGCGCTTGAGTGTGAGTGTGAGAGCACCGAGTGTGCGTCACCGCATGTATGTATTTAATCAACCAATAACAATATAAGCACGGACCAGCCACTAGAGGACGCGTATAGGAAGCGGCACACGGTAAGGTTCTGCCGCGCCGTCTACCGGTGACTCGCGCCTTTGCGCGCATGAAGCAGCGCTGACTCACTCTCAACACGTTCTTTTAGTTTGTACCGCTCACATGAGTTCTTGTGTGTATCGCTTATGTTGCAACTTTTGTGTGAGTCTTTTGTCTTGTTACGCATGGAGTCAAAAGAGACTTATTTCTATTATTGTTCAGAGGTTTATGAATAACGCCATATTTGTGTTACTTGGTTCAGTTTCGTGTATACTTGATTACTACATGATTGCCAACGAGTTTCGAAAAGTTTCTGCGTGTGCAGTCTTTAAGTGCGGTTTCTTCAGGTTTAGTCATGATGGACGCCGTGCTACCGGCTCTGATTGAACAGCTTACTTCGGCAGTGACCACTTTGTCTGCTTCCATCAACACACCGGGTACTGTCCCACCGGTCTATCCACCCACTTTTCCTCTTTATGATGATTCAGCCAGGGATTGAGAAGCTTATGAAAAAAGACTTACACAACATGTTTTTGCTTTGAGTCTGTTTGACTCGAATTTCTGCAAAGTCTCTTTCCTCTCGCGGATTCTACCTAAGGTGCATCAATTACTGTGTCAGCTTGGCCCTTTCCAAGAACCGGCAGCTCTTACTTTTGAGCACATGTGCAGTTTGTTGTCCAACAAATGAACGCACGTCATAATGGCACGAGTTATAATTTACCTATGCCGCAAGAGACCAAACCATTCATACAGGGCCTGGGCAGCCGAACTTCACGGCCTTAGCCGTAAATGTCGCTTCGTTACTGGTATCCGTATTGACTCTTATGCAGAATCCACGGTGCACGACGCAGTTATCTGTTTAGCTCCAGACAAGGCTTAACTTTGTGTAAACCCCCCGTTAGTAGAAGTTTTGCTAATAGCACAGTCTTTTGAAGTTTCTCAGGCAGCGGGTGACCAAATTGAAGTGCGGAGTGATGTGGCAGTACTGCCACAAGATGTGCCCGCTAGGACAACAGATAGCTTGCAACGAGGAAGAGGCATGGCGGCGCTAAACATGCGGGCCCAGCACCGTTCACGTCAAGGTCGGCCCGAGAAGCTCCAGGTCGACACAGGTGCTGCAGTGGCGTCATTGAATTCTCAAACCGATGTGAGTTTAAGCTCGCTGTCGTTGACACTTGTCACGTGGAAGCTGGTTAATTATAACAAACAGAACATTGCGCTGTTGGGACAGTTTACGACATGTACCTCTTACAAGTCAGTTGCGAGGTGCCGGGGCTAGCAGTGTATTTAACACTAAATTCTTCTCGAATCTTCATATGGAAATGATGCTCTAAGCCCCCCCCCCCTTTTCTAACTCCTACTTTTGCTGTTGCACATGGATTAATAAGAAACGCGAACTGACTGTAATCGACCCTGCAAGTGGAGTAGAAAAGAGTTTGGCACCTGCAATAATTTAATTGGATAGAAATTAAGGAAAGTTTCATTAACGTAGTGAGAAATGAAAGGGTTGCTCTACCGATTAACAGAATGAAAGTTCCGTCCAAAATAACAATTTGATTTATTATGACTAAACTCAAAATAATAAACAAAACACACGAAACATTTACAATACATCAAATTGGATACTCAAATAAAGGCTGTGAAGGTGAAGTTGTCCATAAACTAGATTGTGATATTTATGACCAAGTGGTATGTGGAGCCAATTCCTTGCAACTCAAATCTTAAGAGAAACACACAGCCAACCCAACAACATTAATTGCTGCTACAGTAGTGATAACTCAGACAATGAACACCCAAGACAGAGCACGTAAGAAAAGACGGGAACAGGCGCGCTCTGCTGAGCTCTGATTATCACAGAGCAAATTCTCTAATCTGCCGGTGCTGCGGACATACGTTAGCATGCTGTCTTCGCAACTGCAAGGACACGATCTGGCGTACCGGAAGCGATGGCTGGTCGCTTCGACGTCCCGTCGTGGTGATGATAATGTCGCGAGTATAGCCTGAAACAAATTATCCTGGTCTGGTTGTTCCAGACGAAAGACTTCCTATCAATACAAATGCGCCTCTGAGGGAGACGAGAAGGCTCGCCACACAATCACTGATGGTACAGTGATTGATTTTAACAAGCAAAGTCTCACAGTAACTCCGATACAGTCAACTTTAGCCAAAACTACCCAAGACAGACAACATAGGCCGCTTGTACGCAGTACGCTCAATTGCCAACTGCACTCGGAAAGTTACGTTGAATTCGAAACTTCAGCAACTTCGTCAAACAGTTACAATCAAATAAAAGTATATTAGACACCCAACGGAAGACAGGCTGTCCAGAGCAGCGACAGCTCAGTCTTGTAACCTACTCCGACCGAAAGGCGAGAGCCGACTCTCTCAAGGCCACCCGTACAAACCCAACATTCCCGCCCCCTCGACAGTGGCTGTGGTTAAACGTTCCAATCAGCAACTCGAAAACCGGCGGAAAATTCCACTCTATTGCCGAAGCACTACCATTCCACCAATGGAGATTCTCGGCGCCAATTTCTGCTCCGATTTTGCTACGTCACGGAGCTATGCCCTGAGCAAGCCAATCACAGTTACGATTTTGCAGAAAACGCGGGAATTTGCCGGCCAAGACTGCCTGGGAACACAAGTCGCTCTCGCTCTTATGACAATGTCGGCGTCTCGAAAGCATCCACTCGACTCTCTGACAAACGGCGGCTTAACCATTTCAAGCTCAGCAGAACTCGCCTGTCACCGGGCTACCTGGGTGACGAGAGACGCTGCGTGGGATGTCCGCGTGTGAAGGAATAGCAACTTTTCACCGCATGCAATTAGAGAAGAAAATCGAATTACTCAAAGTAAGATAGAAATATGAGAGGTGCCACCTCTCACACTTATTCGTTCCATTACATTTTCGGTGGTTGCTGATATCCGTGTTGAGAACTTGTTCGGGATAAACACATTTCAGGAATTTGGATTTTCTATCACCGACGCAGTTTACCTTGTGTCCGATAAGATTCCGTAATGTCAATTGGAAACACTGTGTGTGGAGTTTTAGGTCTGGTTTTCAGAAGGTACAGGGTGCACTACGAATTTTTCTGCTCATATTTCTTTGAAATCTACGGCTCGGCCTCGTTTTTATCGTGCGCGTCCTGTTCCTGTCGCCCTGAAAGATCAAGTGAAAACATAATTGTACAGACTCCAATCTCTAGAGGTGGTGCAACCTGTTATGGCTAGTGAATCGTCCACTTCGCTGGTTGTAGTTCGGAAGCCATCGGGGAAATCTCGCCTCTGTTGCGACTTCAGTACTACTCTCAATGCACAGTCGATCAAGACTACGTATCCACTCCACACTAGGAGGACCTGATGCGAAAATATCGAGCGGCCAATAATTCCTTAAAATTGATTTGTCTGAAGCGTATCTGCAGGTTTCTGTGGATTAAGGGTCTCGGCGAGTTCTGGTTTTGAATACTCCTTTTGGTCTCTATCAGTATTTGCGCCTTCCTTTTGGAGTGGCTAGCTCCCCTACTATAAACAACGACTTTTAGAGCAACTGACTATGCATGTTCCAGGTTGCATTAATTATCTGGATAATATTGTTGTAACGGGCTCCTCCATGGCCGATCACTTAAAAATATTGTTCATTTTGTTTCCTGTCTTACAGTCCGTAGGCTTACGCTATAACGTCGCGGAATCAGTTTTTTCAACTTTATATTGCGTATTTGTGGTTCGAAGTCTCGCGGGACAGGGTTCGCCCTCTGCCAGAACAAATCTTCGCTGTTACGTCTATGCCTCACCCCTCGTCTACGAAGGAGCTTCTGGTCTTCCTCGGAAAGATAGCCTACTACTATAATTCCTGGGGGAGGGGGGGGGGCGGCCATATTGGCCCACCCGTTGCGTGCCTTATCACGCAAGAATGAACCTTTTTGCTGGAGCCCAGATTGCGAACGTGCTTTTCAAATGTTGAAATCCAAGCTATTCTCGACCCCTTGTTTAGCTACATGCTCTCCGGACCAGGACGTAGTTTTGGTGACTGACAACTCACAGTACGGCCTATGCGCGGTCCTAGCGCACCGATACGCCGACGGCCCTGAACGACCCGTTGCTTTTGCCGCTAAATCTCTCACTGCGGCCCAGCAGTGTTAGTCTCAGGTGGAAAAGGAGGCTTTTACCATAGTCTATGTTCTCCAGAAATGTTGTATTTTTTGTATGGCTCCAAGTTTCATCTTATTGCTGACCATAAACCCTTGGTCCCCTTGTTCAACCGTCACACTTCCTTGTCTGACAAGGCAGCACACCGCCTACATTGCTGGGCGCTGCAATTACGAAATACATTGTCGACCTACATCTAAACGTGCCATTGCGAAAGCTGTGTCCCGCCTTCCTGTGGGTCCTGATCCTGACTTTGATTTGGGACCTGCCTGCTGATGATGACGCGGAGATGACGATGACACACTCCAGTTGTGGTCGTGTCTCCACGTATTCCGGCCCTGTGCTCCGGTGCCCGTTCGGCAAACCGTCCTGCCTCCACCGTCGGCAGCGGCTGTCGCCACTCTTGATCGGATGGAGGTGTCTCTCGTCAGGTCGCCGGCCTCTCCACTGTCAACTGGCGCCCAGTTTGCATAAGTGAAAGGTGTGCTGTATTCTGCCACTAGTGCGTGAGACTGAGAGCACCCCGAGTGTAGAGTCGCTGCGCGTGTGTACTTAAATCAACTGCCAATTGTATCAGTGCAGGCCGGCCACTAGAGGCCGCCTGCACGGTCCCCGCCATGCCGTCTATCGCTTATGTTGCATCTTCTGTATGATTCTTTTGTCTTGTTACGTATGGAGCAAAGAGAGGCTTATTTCCGTTATTGTTCATAGGTTTATGAATAAAGCCATATTTGTGTTACTTGGATCAGTTTCGTGTATTACTTGGTTCCTATAGGTTATATAATGATACAAATCATACATGGCTCGCTTATTGACAATTCTGGCTTAATTTGTAGGTTAAGGTGTACTTAATGCCTGAAACACGACTGTGGACTTGCAAACTGAGTGTCACACTGCTATCTTGACGTCTAAATAGTCTTTATTACAGTTATATAACAGTATAAAACGCATTTAACTAACATAATATGCCAAGCACGCAAGACAGTAATAGAGGACAGTTTCAGACAAGCAAACAGGCATTCAGAACTCAAATTGTATTGCAATACCAGAAGCAGTCTGCGTGCGTGCGTGTGCGTGTGCGTGCGTGCGTGTGTGTGTGTGTGTGTGTGTGTGTGTGTGTGTGTGTGTGTGTGTGTCAATAACTGACATTGGGTATTAGCTACTAGAATAGTGCAGTTAATTCTATGAGGTAAAATAATTGATGTTAACTCTATTTTTACTAGTCCGGATATTCTTCATATTTATAAATTATTGATCAACAACCTAATTCCCATCACATGAGACTCCCTGGCAGCTGCTAGAAAACTAGTTTAAATTACTACCCAACAGCTAACACCCACTTTTGAATCATAGCTCACAGTTCCAATTAGGCCTACTTGAACTTACGTCACTGGTGGTACATAAACGAGCTTTCATTACCTCACCATGCACAATTTTAGCAGGAAGAAGATAATGCATCATGTTCTACACTAGAAAAATGTAAATGATGTTTTTGAGCGGTTTATATATCTTTTTTATTAATTTTGATCTTAGGTTTGTTCCACTGCGAAGTAGAGTAAGCGGGCTACAGTCCCACTCTGCACTGTTGCCAACTTTATTCAAGATAGCGGACTCTTCCCCCACCCCTGCCCCCTCGTGTAGATGTGGCAACATCACTAGATGATGTCATAGGTCTTCCCCCTCCCTCTTCCCTACTCCCTTTTTCCCTCCCCCACCTCCCCTCCTCCAATTCCCCTCCCTTCCTCTCCCCCCCAGCCCCACCTGGAAAGATGGTGGGAGACTCTCAGTCTGTGCTGAACTGTTGTACTGGATGGATCTCATGACACAAAATTGAAATCAATGTCAATTAAATTGCAGAGGATATAAAAATATATTATTTATTTATAAAATTCAGGGGTTAACTCTCTTTATTTGGCGGGAAAAACTCACCAACATCTGCTGTTTATTTAATTATGGAAGTTTCAAGTGTTGTAAAATACATCAAAAATATTATTGACCTATCTAAAATTAATTAAATACTCAAATAGATCGCTTATTTCCGATCGCGCATGCAATACTGCCATGGAATTGGCGTCAAGATCAACATAAAACACTCAGCGCATATAATTACGGCCGCGCGGGATTAGCCGAGCGGTCTCAGGCGCTGCAGTCATGGACTGTGCGGCTGGTCCCGGCGGAGGTTCGAGTCCTGCCTCGGGCATGGGTGCGTGTGTTTGTCCTTAGGATAATTTAGGTTAAGTAGTGAATAAGCTTGGGGACTGATGACCTTAGCAGTTAAGTCCCATAAGATTTCACACACATTTGAACATATAATTACGCTGCTGCAGAACGAACTAAACATATCTAGCAAAACAGAGCTCTTTTAGACGGTAAATCATATATATCGCCAAGAAACCAGTAGTTAAAGACATCATCACCAGTACATAAAACACTCACCAGCCGTAATTACACTGCTACAGATGTCAATCATATCCTGCTCTAGTTATGTAATTTTAGATCCCCCAATCACATACAACAAAAAACTGTAAAGATCCAAAGACATCACTAATAAACATCTAAACATACCGCCTAACACGCGCAACAAATGGAGATGTCTGCACCTTACCAAGCAAATGTGCGGTGCTAGAAAACACCGTTATTGCATTTTTCCCTCGAGCACTGCGTGAACTGGATGCTGCGAGCACATTCAGTTGCCACAGCGGTCTGCGGTCTGCTGCGTCGCACTACTGGCCCGTGTCGGGCTGGACGCAGACCGGAAGCGGCTTTCCTTTGGCGGCGACTTGTGACTGTTGTATCGGCGTCACTTCGATGCAGACTGCCGGCTTGAGGCGGTTGCATCAAAGAGAACTCACTTAACAATATACTTCCCGCGTTCTGTCTGGAGGATGCCCTTCCCTTGTGAACTGTCCACTCCCCCAGTGTCGCTGATCCAGCAAACATGGAGCGGCTGCTTCAAAGATCTTCCTAGAAAGACCTACAAAGAACTGTGAATTTCTTGTCTAAGTTTTTGCTTCAAAGGCATCCGAAAAAGTTCTATGGCAGACACCAGGGCGCTGAACCTGGCTCTGATGTTGCCGATAATTGGTTTTCCAGGGTGGACTGGCGAATACGGACAAAGACATTCCGTCTTTCCACCTGCATACTGTATGAGGGTGGCCCTGACGGATGTGAAAAACACCCCATGTGGCTGAACCTGCTGACCAGGCTTTCCTCCACCTGGAAATTTGTGGGCGACTAGTTCACAATACTGCAACCAGAGGGAGCTCGAAATTGTTACTTCTTAGGTTTTCCTCCCTCTCCTCCCCCCCTCCCCATACACCTGAAAATTGTGAAGAAATGCTCAGTCTGTGCTGAGTTGTTGGTGCGGAAGGACTCTCTTAATTCCATCATTATTTGGATATGGAGGTGTTATCCTGTTGGAAAATGCTTCCTATAATTTCCTTTTGTATGTTTGTTCATCTTGGTATGTGGAGACTGGGCGCTTAAGTGTCGCTCCAGTAAATACCAGGATGTTGAACTATATGCTTGCCCTCCTCCCCCAACTGCAAAACCGAAATATTCTGAGATACGTTTTTGACATATGATGGAAATGGTGACCTAGTGAACGATAGCAAAATACCTGTCTGCTGTCCACTCCATTCCAAACACATATGAGCCGGCAGACCTGGGTACCCTCTTGTAGAAGCGTTCCTATTGGTTCCCACCAAATTAGTGGATGGATGCTTCGACAACTCAAATGGGAATACCCGGAGGGAAGGTGATGTTTGTTTTGAGGAGCGCTATTGAGAAAATTTAGAGAACGGATATTTGAAGCTGACTGCAGAAGGATTCTACTGCGCCAACATACATTTCGCATAAGGACCATGAATATAAGATATGAGAAATAGCGCTCATACGGAGGCATACAGATAGACTTTTTTTCCATCACTCTATTTGTGAGTGGAAAGAAATAGGAAACGACTAGAAGTGGTATGGGTTACCATCCATCACACACTGCATGATGGCTTGCGAAATGTGCATATACACTGATGATCCAGAACATTATCGCCACTGACATAGTATCGACATAAACCTGTCCAGGCGATAACCACATCACCTGGAGAGGAATCACTGCTAGCCAGACACAGCTGGTGCATGTAGTATCAATGAGGGCACTGTCCATG
Organism: Schistocerca nitens; assembly: GCF_023898315.1. NCBI lineage: Eukaryota > Metazoa > Arthropoda > Insecta > Orthoptera > Acrididae > Schistocerca > Schistocerca nitens. Next base: position 963,646,440 of record NC_064616.1, on the reverse strand, counting down.
TGCAGAGCAGTGAAGGCATGAGATCTATCTGTGTTTGACTGTGGGCAGATTGTGATGTACCGAATGCTTGGCACAAGCATTTCAGAAACTGTACGACTTGTTGGTTATTGGAGGAGTGTTGTGGTGAGTGTTTACACTTGGCGAAACCAAGATCAAACCATGTTAAGACGTCATGTATTTGAGTAGCCATCACTCATTACAGATGCCAGATGTCGTAGGCCAGGCAGATGTAAAACAGGGCAGGCTGTGAACTGTGGTGGAAACAACATCAGACTTTAATGCTTGGCAGAGTGCAAGTGTGTCTGAACGCACTGTGCCCCAAACAATCCTAACGGTGGGCATCTGCAGCCAAAGATCCATGCATGTGCGAATGTTAATACAACGACTGACATACCCTGTGACCATTGGTGCAATGGCGGAGAGCTGCATGGTCTGATGAATCCTAATACCTTCTTCATTATGCTGATGGGAGAGTGCAGATCCGTCGTCTTCCAGGGTTCAAATGATTCAAATGGCTCTAAGCACTATGGGACTTAACATCTGAGGTCATCAGTCCCCTAGACTTAGAACTGCTTAAACCTAACTAGCCTAAGGACATCACACACATCCATGCCCGAGGCAGGATTCGGACCTGCGACAGTAGGAGCAGCACGGTTCTGGGCTGAAGCGCCTAGAACCGCTCGGCCACAACGCGTCTTCCAGTGGAACAGCTCTTTGATACCTGTAGTGCAGGACAGAGACAAGCTGGCGACAGCTCCATTATGCTCTGGGGAACATCCATATGGGCATCCATGGCCCAGTGGAGCTTGTACAAGGCATTACGGTGGCCAAGAAGTATCATACGCTGGTTACAGACCACGTACACCCCTTCATGATGTACGTGTTTCCTGACGGCAGTGGCATTTTTCAACAAAGTATGGCAACATGTCACAAGGCTAGGAGTGTAATGGAGTGGTTCAAGGAACACGGTGGCGAGTTTCAATTGATGTGCTGGCCCCCCAACTGGTCAGATCTGAACCTGATCAACGACATCCGGGATGTGATTGAACGTGGTGTCAGAGCTCATCGCCCCTACTCGGAATTTACGGGAATTATGTGAGTTGTGTGTGCAGATGTGGTGTCAACAAACTCCAGCTACCTACCAAGGTCTCATTCGAGATCGTGATGGCCCAGGGGCTTGACATGAGCATTTTGGAAACTGCAGGACTAGTTGGGTGTTCGAGGAGTGCTGTGGTGAATGTCTTCAACACGTGGCGAAATCAAGGTGAAACCACATCCAGATGTCATGCGGTTGTGTGGCCACCCCTCATTACGGGTGTTGAACTTCGTAGGTTGGGCAGACTGGTAAAACATGATAGGCGGCGAACTGTGGCGGAACTAACATCAGACTAGTATGCTGGGCAGAGTACAAGTTTGTCTGAACACACAATGCACTGAACACTCCAAATGGTGGGCTCCACAGCCAACGATCCATGCAATGTTCATACTATGACACCGGCAGTTATGACTAAAATGGGCACGTGACCATTGGCAGTGGACTTTGCCGCAGTAACAAAACGATGCATGGTCTGATGAATCCTGATACCTTCTTCATCATGCCAATGGGAGGGTGCGAATCTGTCGTCTTGTGAAGTAACGGGCGAGCTGTGGCGCCCTGGAAATATTATATGTTCGGAATTGGGGCGGCCGCACAGGACGCTCGCCAAAGTCGGGGCCCGGCAGCGAACACGTGGTGGCAAACGTTAGCCGGACGAGAGAGGTAGCCTCAGCGCATGGTCCAGCCACGTGGCTGGGAATTCCGCTGTGACGAGGACGGTGCTTTGTGTCGATGAAGGAGATGTCTATGCCGGGAGTGCCAAAGATGGAGGACTTTGTGAAACCATCATGGCAGACATTCCACAGTTCGTATAGAAATTAATAGTAGCCAGATGAATCATGATACCTCAAAAAGAAACATGTACATTACCATTACTTGCACGACAATTCTGATGGAGTAGTCAGATTTCAATATATTTATTAGTTTAAAGTTTAGTATCTGACGAAAAATTATACAAGTAACGCCCAGCAACGAATTTCGAAAATCTAAACGGTTCATCCGATTTCGTCGATCTACGTGTCTTTAGAAAGCTATTAGTGTAAACCTAAATTGGTATGAATTACAGGCATGTAACTTGAATAGTACATGAGTTATTGGAGGCCAAAGTGGCCGATTACTATCGATCGCATCAGGCCATAAGTACTCCACAGTCACACGATAAAACGGTAGCAACATGCTTATAAATATATTTATTCATCTATATCTTTGTTTATATCCGATATATCGACCCCCATGAACCATTGACCTTGCCGTTGGTGGGGAGGCTTGCGAGCCTCAACGATACAGATAGCCGTACCGTAGGTGCAACCACAACGTAGTGGTATCTGTTGAGAGGCCAGACAAACATGTGGTTCCTGAAGAGGGGCAGCAGCCTTTTCAGTAGTTGCAGAGGCAACAGTCTGGATGATTGACTGATCTGGCCTTGTAACATTAACCAAAACGGCCTTGCTGTGCTGGTACTGCGAACGGCTGAAAGCAAGGGGAAACTACAGCCGTAATTTTTCCCGAGGGCATGCAGCTTTACTGTATGATTAAATGATGATGGCATGCTCTTGGGTAAAATATTCCGGAGGTAAAATAGTCCCCCATTCGGATCTCCGGGCGGGGACTACTCAAGAGGATGTCATCAGGAGAAAGAAAACTGGCGTTCTACAGGTCGGAGCGTGGAATGTCAGATCCCTTAATCGGGCAGGTAGGTTAGAAAATTTAAAAAGGGAAATGGATAGGTTAAAGTTAGATATAGTAGGAATCAGTGAAGTTCGGTGGCAGGAGGAACAAGACTTTTGGTTTGACAGAGCACTGAAAGACCTAAGTCGAAACAAGGTCCCGGGAGTAGACAACATTCCATTAGAACTATTGACAGCCTTGGGAGAGCCAGTCCTGTCAAAACTCTACCATCTGGTGAGCAAGATGTATGAGACAGGCGAAATGCCCTCAGACTTCAAGAAGAATATAATAATTCCAATCCCAAAGAAAGCAGGTGTTGACAAATGTGAAAATTACCGAACTATAGGTTTAATAAGTCACAGCTGCAAAATACTAACGCGAATTCTTTACAGACGAATGGAAAAATTGGTAGAAGCCGACCTCGGGGAAGATCAGTTTGGATTCCGTAGAAATGTTGGAACACGTGAGGCAATACTGACCCTACGACTTATCTTAGAAGAAAGATTAAGGATAGGCAAACCTACGTTTCTAGCATTTGTAGACTCAGAGAAAGCTTTTGACAATGTTGACTGGAATACTCTCTTTCAAATTCTGAAGATGGCAGGGGTAAAATACAGGGAGCGAAAGGCTATTTACAATTTGTATGGAAACCAAATGGCAGTTATAAGAGTTGAGGGGCATAAAAGGGAAGCAGTGGTTGGGAAGGGAGTGAGACAGGCTTGTAGCCTCTCCCCGATGTTATTCAATCTGTATATTGAGCAAGCAGTGAAGGAAACAAAAGAAAATTTCGGAGTAGGTATTAAAATCAATGGAGAAGAAATAAAAACTTTGAGGTTCGCCGATGACATTGTAATTTTGTCAGAGACAGCAAAGGACTTGGAAGAGCAGTTGAACGGAATGGACAGTGTCTTGAAAGGAGGGTATAAGATGAACATCAACAAAAGCGAAACGAGGATAATGGAATGTAGTCGAATTAAGTCGGGTGATGCTGTGGGAATTAGTTTAGGAAATGAGACACTTAAAGTAGTAAAGGAGTTTTGCTATTTGGGGAGCAAAATAACTGATTATGGTCGAAGTAGAGAGGATATAAAATGTAGACTGGCCATGGCAAGGAAAGCGTTTCTGAAGAAGAGAAATTTGTTAACATCGAGTATTGATTTAAGTGTCAGGAAGTCGTTTCTGAAAGTATTTGTATGGAGTGTAGCCATGTATGGAAGTGAAACATGGACGATAAATAGTTTGGACAAGAAGAGAATAGAAGCTTTTGAGATGTGGTGCTACAGAAGAATGCTGAAGATTAGATGGGTAGATCACATAACTAATGAGGAGTTATTGAATAGGATTGGGGAGAAGAGAAATTTGTGGCACAACTTGACTAGAAGAAGGGATCGGTTGGTAGGACATGTTTTGAGGCATCAAGGGATCACCAATTTAGTATTAGAGGGCAGCATGGAGGGTAAAAATCGCAGAGGGAGACCAAGAGATCAATACACTAAGCAGATTCAGAAGGATGTAGGTTGCAGTAGTTACTGGGAGATGAAGAAGCTTGCACAGGATAGAGTAGCATGGAGAGCTGCATCAAACCAGTCTCAGGACTGAAGACCACAACAACAACAGATATCTCTTCGAAATCGTTTTACAATTTGTTTTGATGTTCTGATGACTTTACTAGACGATAAACGACAGCATCATCTGCAAACAACCTAGGGCGGCTACTCAAATTGTCTCCTAAATCGTTTGTATAGATAAGGAATAGCAGAGGTTCTATAACACTAGGTTGGGGAACTCAGAAATCACTTCTATTTTACTCTATAACTTTCCGTCAGTTACTACGAACTGTGACTTCTCCGACAGGAAATCACGAATTCAGCCGCACAACTGAGACGATATTCCATAAGCACCCAATTTCACTACAAGCAGCTTGTGTGGTACAGGGTCAAAAGCCTTCTGTAAATCTAGAAATACGAAATCGATTTGAAATCCCTTGTCAACAGCATTCAACACTTCATGTGTGTAAAGTGCTAGTTGTGTTCCACAAGAACGTTGTTTTCTAAATCCGTGTTGACTGTGTGCCAACAGATCGTTCCCTTCGAGGTAATTCATAACGTATATATGCCCTAAAATCCAGCTGCATATTGGCGTTAATGGTATGGGCCCGTAATTTTGTGGAATATTGGTGGAGTTGTGCAACTTTCCAGTCTTTGGGTACCGATCTTTCGTCCAGCGAATTGTTGTATATGATTGTTAAGTACGGAACTATTGCATCAGCATACTATGAAAGGAACGTAATTAGTATATTTTCTGGACCAGAAGCCTTGATTTTATTGAGTGATATAAGTTGCTTCACTACTCCGAGGGCCGGCCGTTGTGCCGAGCGGTTCTAGGCGCTTCAGTCTTGAACCGCGCGACCGCTACGGTCGCAGGTTCGAATCCTGCCTCGGGCATGGATGTGTGTGATGTCTTTAAGTCAGTTAGGTTTAAGTAGTTCTAAGTTCTAGGGGACTGATGACCTCAGCTGTTAAGTCCCATAGTGCTCAGAGCCATCTAAACCATTTTTGAACTACTCCGAGGATATCTGCTTCTTAGTTACTCATGTTGGCATCTGTTCTTGATTCGAATTCTGGAACATTTACTTCGTCTTCTTTGTTAAATGAATTTCTGAAGGCTGTGTTTAGTAACTCTGCTTTGGCAGCACTGTTGTCGAGAGTATTTCCATTGCTATCGTGCAGAGACGGCATTGATTATGTCTTGTCGCTACCATACTTCACATACGATCAGAATCTCTTTAGATTTTCTCGCAGGTTTCGAGACAAAGCTTCGTTGTGGAAACTATTATGAGCATCACGTATTGAAGTCCGTCCTAAATTTCGAGCTTCTGCAAAAGATAGCCAATTTTGGAGATTTTGCTTTCGTTTAAATTTGGCATGCTTTTTTTGGTTGTTTCTGCAACAGTGTTCTGACCTGTTTTGTGTACCATGGGGGATCAGCTCCGTCTTGAGTTAATTGATTTGGTGTAAATCTCTCATTTGCTGTCGATACTATTTCTTTTAATTCAAGCCATATCTGGTCTACACTTACGTGTTAATTTGGAATGAGTAGAGATTGTCTCTCAGGAAGGTGTCAAGTAAATTTTTATCTGCTTTTTTGAATAGGTATATTTTTCGCTTATTTTTGGGAGATTTCAAGGTTTAAATATTGTTTTGCTACGACAACCCTGAGTTCACTAAACCCTGTGTCCGTTTTGATGCTCGTTGTTAGCTCTGTATTATTTGTTGCCAAGAGATTAAAAGTGTGTTTTGACAAACGTTTACTATTTGCATGGGCTCATGAACTAACTGCTCGAAATAATTTTCAGAGGATGCGTTTAGTACAATTTCGTATCATGTTTTATGCGTACGTCCTGATTTGAACATGTATTTTCCCCAACATATCGAGAGTAAATTAAAGTCACCACCAAATATAACTGTGTGAGTCGGGTATATGTTAGAAATTATACCCATATATTCTTTGAAGTTTTCAGCAACTGTATCATCTGAATTGGGAGTTCGGTAAAAGGATCCAATTATTATTTTATTCCGGCTGCCAAGAATGACCTCTGCCTATACTTCGTAACTCGCAAGAACTATCTAATTCAATTTCCCTAGAGGATAAACTACTTCTAACAACAACAAATACGCTACCACCAACTGTATTTAGCTTATCGTTTCTGAAAACCGTTAGGTTCTACTCAGATTTTTCAGCTGAACTTATTTCCGGCTTTAGTCAGCTTTCAGTTGGCTCAAATGGCTCTGAGCACTATGGGACTCAACATCTGAGGTCATCAGTCCCCTAGAACGTAGAACTACTTAAACCTAACTAACCTAAGGAAATCACACACATCCATGCTCGAGGCAGGATTCGAACCTGCGACCGTAGCAGTCACGAGGTTCCGGACTGAAGTGCCTAGAACCGCACGGCCACCGAGCCGGCCGGCTTTCAGTGCCTGTTACGATTTGAGCATCAGTGCTTTCTATTATCGTACAACGAGAGCCGGTTAACCAACAAATATAAGCCAGACCAAATCATTGTCGATGTTTCCTCCAGCAACGCCGGCCGGTGTGGCCGAGCGGTTCTGGGCGCTTCAGTCTGGAACCACGCGACCGCTTCGGTCGCAGGTTCGAATCCTGCCCCGGGCATGGATGTGTGTGATGTCCTTAGGTTAGTTAGGTTTAAGTAGTTCAAAGTTCTAGGGGACTAATGGCTTCAAAATGGCTCTGAGCACTATGGGACTTAACAGCTGAGGTCATCAGTCCCCTAGAACTTAGAACTACTTAAACCTAACTAACCTAAGGACAGCACACAACACCCAGCCATCACGAGGCAGAGAAAATCCCTGACCCCGCCGGGAATCGAACCCGGGAACCCGGGCGTGGGAAGCGAGAACGCTACCGCACGACCACGAGATGCAGGCGAGGGGACTAATGACCTCAGATGTTGAGTCCCATAGTGCTCAGAGCCATTTGAACAATTGCAGTGCCGCAGTCTTTCAGTTGACACGCCGACGAGGAATGTGGCCACTCGCCTCCTATGACATCTTAGTGGACGGATTACATCCCCGTAAAAATCCATGCAAATCTATTTGAGCCTGACATATTCTTTTGCTTTAGCTCACCGACCTGTGTGTTTGGGTTGCTTCCCTTAAGATTCCAGCAAATGAATCTGACCCCGACATATGCATTCTTCCTCGTCTCGCTCCAGCTGCTTACTGCTAGGCATTTTAAGGTGGGATTCCTATGCCGCGTTTGACGCATGCGGCAGCCGTTGTGCGTCTGACTAAATGCGGCTGACGCATAGCTGGCGATTGTTGGAAGAGCGGCGGGCGCACAGTGTTTGGTTGGTCTGCTGGTCTGTGCCGAAAGGATGAGTGAGCGCGATTTGTTGTTTTATGTAATGTTAGAAGACGTTGAAGAAGAAGAAATCCAGCTTCAGCTATGTGAGGGAAATGCTGAAACACATCCGATGTCGGGTCATATGGGAAAGAAGGTGACAATGGAATTTTTGCTAAAAATAATATCGGGAAAATGTTTTGAAGTGGTAAGATGCTTCCTCCGCCAATTAAGCTGCCGTATTCGGACATGGTAGTGCCATATGTTTTTGTAGGCGACGAGGCATTTCGATTACATCCAAATGTGATGAAACCTTTCTCACCTCGAGTTGCTAGTACTGACAAAAAAAAAGCTATTTTTAACTACCGTCTTTCACGAGCTCGTAGAGTTTCTGAAAATGCCTTCGCTCTGTCAAGTCAAGTATTACACATATTTTATCCTCCGATCAGTCTGAAGCCAGAAACGACTGATAATTTGATTATTGTTGCTTGCTGTTTACATAATTTACTTAGAGATGCATTCTTAGAGAAAAGTAACGAGCCTCATTTTGAATTACACAAAAGTGGACTACTACCTACTGAAAATCTTGGAGCATTAGCAAGGAGTGGCGGTTATGCAGATGCTGATGGATTTTCTGTGCGAGTTTCATTTGCAGAATACTTCAACAGAGGTGCAGGTGCAGGGATCACACCGTGGAGGTGCAGGTGCAGGGATCACACCGTGGCAAAGTGAGGCGTAGGCTTTGAATTCCCTAGCGTTACTTCAAAAAATGGTTCAAATGGCTCTGAGCACTGTGGGACTTAACATCTGAGGTCATCAGTCCCCTAGAACTACTTAAACCTAACTAACTTAAGGACATCACACACATCCATGCCCGAAACAGGATTCGAACCTGCGACCGTAGCGGTCGTGCTGTTCCAGACTGAAGCGCGTAGAACCGCTCGGCTACTTCGGCCGGCCCCTAGCATTACTGAATTATCTTTAAAAATTTGTATGCACATTACAAAAAATTGAACTTTTATGACATACATCCTGTTTTGGTATTCACTTTGTGTACACTTCATTACTATTATAATAGTAACTGAATATTACGTGGGACGATGCTACTTATTCTTGTTTATTGCAATATGTATTATTTGCATGACAACTAAGTAATAAACATTATGAAGAAACAGAAAGTATATAGTACTTTTCTTACTTGTTCTTTCCACGTATTCCGCTCTCTCTCTCTCTCCAAGCACTATCCTTCACAAAATGGCTCTGAGCACTATGGGACTTAACATCTTAGGTCATCAGTCCCCTAGAACTTAGAACTACTTAAACCGAACTAACCTAAGGACATCACAAACATCCATGCCCGAGGCAGGATTCGAACCTGCGACCGTAGCAGTCCCGCGGTTCCGGACTGCAGCGCCTAGAACCGCACGGCCGCCGCGGCCGGCCTATCCTTCACAGTTTGGTCCTTGTATACAGGTAAGGATACATCGTAGATACAAGGAAATTTAGAAATCATTTCCCCAGTTTCTCATCTTCCACCACCGTGAACAGTACTTTTTCCTCGCACATGCTGTCGTGTTCTCCTTTGCGGCTGCGTCTAGACTGATCTCAGACCGGCTGGGCCGTAGCCGCACGCGGCCGTAGCGTCAGCTGCATGCAGCTGACTCAACATGGGACACAGTCCCGTTTAACACCATCTGTAGCATTACAGTGGGGCATACGCACAAAGGCGGCCGCATGCGTCAGACGCTGCATAGGAATCCCACCTTTACGGTGGTTAACGCTTCCGATGACAGAGTACAGGATTTCTAGTTCTATTAGTTTGCAACAGATTTAGTTACGTTCTGCTCAACTACCAGCCCCACCATAGGTCTTCCCTCCTGCGTGCAGGTAACCCTATCACCTGCAAACATCCTACATATAGAACAAATAAGCCACAAGTCTCTGTACAGTGCATAGTAGGGGATAAATCCCACCAGTATTATCAATTACTCTTCCATCTCAATCTCACGCCTTGATAGAGTAAAAAAAATATTGTCTATATACTTCCATACATGCCTGTATCCGTCCTTATGCTTCCGAGGGAAACAGGTCGGCCGGCCGCGGTGGTCTCGCGGTTAAGGCGCTCAGTCCGGAACTGCGCGACTGCTACGGTCGCAGGTTCGAATCCTGCCTCGGGCATGGATGTGTGTGATGTCCTTAGGTTAGTTAGGTTTATGTAGTTCTAAGTTCTAGGGGACTGATGACCACAGATGTTAAATCCCATAGTGCTCAGAGCCATTTGATTTTTGAAACAGGTCGTCTCTGCCAGAGATTTTTTTTAGTTGCACATTCGAATGGAGTATGCCAAACTATACGATCCCAGCAGCATCTACATGATACTTTTGCTTTGCAGGTTAGCCACATAACACGAACTGATGTGGACTCATGTGATTGGTGGACACTGACTATGCTGTGTTGAGCTGTCGAAATGATGTTACTGTTCACTCATACATATCATTTAATCACAAGCGGGTCTATGGATGTTAATGTCGGGATGGTAGCTGACAGTGACCTCAAAGTTAATGATATAAATATCGAGGGGCAGCTGACGGTTAAGTACGACGCATTCTGTCTCAGCATTCCCGTCTCCGACAACAACAGTGTTAGTGCATTATTACTCATCGTGCTTGGTGCTGCTACGTTACAATTAACAGCTCGAGAGTCATCGCAGAGAATATTCCTAAAGTATCAAAGTGTCATGCACATGTGTGGTCTGCAGGAAGAGGTACGTGCTGCAGCGAAATGACAGTAGATCTGTGGTACTTTCTTGCTTAATATAGCGGGAGCATTGAGATGGAGAAGTGCTGTTTGTAGGCGCGCAGTTAGAGGCGTCATGTCACTGATTGTGCGGCCACTCCCGCCAGAGGTTCGAGTCCTCCCTCGGGCATGGGTGTGTGTGTTGTTCTTAGTAGAAGTTAATTTAAGTAGTGTGTAAGTCTAGGGACCGAAGACCTTAGCAGTTAGGTCCCTTAGGAATTCACACACACTGGAACATATTTTTTTACTGTTTGTGATTTCGATCAGTCGGTTATTCTAAGATCAACGAAAGTTCAATGCATGGTGGTATACCTATTCCAAAATGTTTTGGATGCAATAAATGTAGAATTGAAAACATACAAAAACAATTATTCCGAAATACTGTCTCATAGTCTCCAAATGTAAGTCAGTATTGTTAAATACACCGATGCTGTGTGTGGTGCTCGCTCCCACCATTAACAGATGTTCCACTAAAACTACAGTTATTCGTTTCATATACATGCATATAAACTCTTTTTCTAATTTCGAAATGTAATTTGTCTACGAAGAAAAAAAACCAGTAATTCTAAACTACATTTGAATCAGAATCATGTAACATAGTTCGTAAACGACTGTCAGGGCTATTTAAGTACAGTGATGCTGTGTAGATTGCTCCCTTTCATAATTAACAAATGTTCAACTAAAACTACAGTCTTATACACCATATACATCTCATACTGATTGCTGAAACATACTTCTGTATCACTAGTATTTAGACAGGATCAAACACAAGCAGTCCATTTCCATAGTTATAAATCAGAGTTTAAGAACCAGGTTCTTTTGAGCGGAGGAAGGTGTACGAGTAAATGTTTCTCCCAAACGTTACGCAGTCGCACATATCCATTCTGATTATCCGAAGCCATAAACAAATAGTCGTCTACAGAATGCCATTGTAATAGTACAGAGCTGATGGTTCATTTCAAAGTCAACCAGTTCTACTTTAGATGGACTTTTTTTTTTCATATTCCCGCTACATCAGAGTCAATTTCTTCTAATATACAACATGCTCATAACTATGTAATATCATAAAATGTCTCTAAAGCCGGCCGGTGTGGCCGTGCGGTTCTAGGCGCTTCAGTCTGGAACCGCTTGACCGCTACGGTCGCAGGTTCGAATCCTGCCTCGGGCATGGATGTGTGTGATGTTTAGTTAGGTTTAAGTAGTTCTGAGTTCTAGGGGACTGATGACCACAGATGTTAAGTCCCATAGTGCTCAGAGCCATTTGAACCAATTTGTCTCTAAAGTGCATAGACTTCTCCCTATTAAAGGACTGACGGATGACATCATCCTCTTATCCAAGATACAGTACATACATTAAGAAACAAGGCACCTTCAATCACCAATTATGATCACATTAGCTGTGTAATGCTTTGTACTATATGACGCATGGCTCTAGGCAGCACTCACATTTTCTTTTTCACCCAGCAATACCCTCCAATGCAGAATGTAGTCGCTACTAGCTTAGTGAGTCATATGGAACTCTTTAACATAGATCTTAACAATAGAACTCTGCTGGGTGGGGGGCGAAATGATGCTCTTTAACCCCATGAAAGACTGCATGCATTGACAAAACGGTGGTGTTGTATGTCAAATCAATGTTTTGAGACAAACAAATCACGATTCCTCAGAACAGTTCAGGAGGTGTTAAGAACACTATATAATCATAGCTATCATACTAAGAGCAGGCCTAAGTGTGACTGATGTTGGAAAAATCACGATAAGAATGCATTTTAATGATAATTCTTTATTCACCACAATGTGTACTAACAATGTATAAAAAATAAATCACAAAATAGCAGCGTATTTACAGGTGGTGAGTGTTTTATATACCTGTCACGATGTTTTGAATTACTGTGTTTTGGCGATATGTGTGATTTACTGTCAAAAAGACTTCTGTTTTGCCAGATATGTTTTGACGTTCTGTGGCAGTGTAATACGTGAAGTGAGTGTTATGTTGATTTTGACGCTATTTTCGTGGTGATATTGTGTGCGTGATGGGAAAAAGTGATTTATTTGCGTATTTAATTACTTTTTATCAGGTCAGTAATTTTTTTGAAGTATTTTACAAAACTTGCACCTTTCAAAAATAAAGAAACAGCATAGAATGTTGAGCTTTTCCCGCCAAATAAAGACATGCAGCCCCTGCAGACTGAATTACATAAATAATCAATACATTACTATATCCTCAGCAATGTAACTGATACTGATTTTAATTTGTGTTGTGAGATTCTTCCAGTCCAACAGCTCAGCACAGACCAAGCGTTTACCACCATTTTTCCAGGGGGGGATGGGAGGGGAGGGGATGTCAGAGGAAGTGGGGGAGGGGATGTGGGGGAGAGGGAAGTGGGAGGGAGGGAGGGTGAAGGGGAAAACCCATGACATCTTCTGTTGACATCATCAGTGCAACCTTGCCATATCTGCACTAGGGGCAGGGGGGGGGGGGGGGGAGTAGAGAGGGTAGGATCCGCCATCAGGAATAAATGCTGCAACAACATAAACAACATAGAGTGGGGATGTAGCCCCCTTACCCCACTACTGCACTGACGTTAAAAAAACTTTTAGGAAGGCAGAATTATTTACTAACCGGAACTATTGTGCCAAAGCTCTTTAACAAGTTTTCGGAGTGTATCTGCTTTTTGAATGCATGGTTTGACTGCGATATGTGCTGGCAAAATTCTCTCGAGCTTTCAGTGCGTTAAGTGGTCTAAAATCCACGAACTTTGAACCGAATAGTCCTCGGCCATTTTAAAGTGATGGCTATCTTTTGTTGCGACTACCATACTCATGTAACGGTGCTGCTTTCTGTGACGTCACTGGTAATTTCTCCAGAGCCATGTAAGGCTATCTTTCGTTGCTCGCCCGCCGCGGCAGCTTCAGTCTTCTGATGGCCGAGTCCCAAGCCGTGCTTCGTTGCAGGCCACCGTCTTTGTTGATGGTGTTGTCACAAATTTTTATCCCGATCGCTTCTTTTATTACACTACCCTAGAAACAGTTGTTTCATGTAACAACAGGTATATCGCAGAATGCAATGTGATGTCAGTTTTGTAGAGCAAGCCCTGCTACCGCTGATTCCTCAGTGTACCGAAGGCGAAAGCACCTCTTTTTCTACACAGCGCTCTTCAATAGTACGCACAGTCTGTCCGACACAAAACTCATGGATTTTAAATCACTTGACGTGGCTGGAAGTCTGAGAAAATTTTATCTGCATATTCTTTCCTTTCCTCAATAAACTGATGATACCAAGACCTATAGCGTGTTTATCTGACATCACATTTACCGATACTTAAGCAAAGACAGCATACTAAAAAGATGCGTTTTGAAGAGATTTTAATGTGGTATAGAACTTAAACTGCACATATTTGTAAAACGCAAGAATAACTACAAAAAGAGCCAAATGCAATATGTAGTCTTCATAATCACTTAGATGAATATGGTGAATGCTTGGTTTGATTCCCTCAAAAACAATGATGGACAAGGTTCCATACAGAGGAAAGCTCGATCTTTGATCGCAGACGGAGATTCAGTCTTTGGACCAAAATTGAAGGGCACTTTAAAGAAACCAAAAAAGTTGTTTCTATTATTTATGAAAATACTTAAAGATAGCTTCTATAACAGGACAAAACACACATGACCCACTTATTGGTGCTACTGTTGTAACTTCCAGGTTAAGGTACACTTGACGTCGACAGTAAATCGATTGTGCAAGACACAATGGACCCCCAAATTAAATTTCACAATGTTATTTCATGTGTAAACTATCTGTATTAATTTTATATAACAGTAAAAAATCATATGGCGCAATTATTGGCACTACTGATGTACCTTAGTGGTTAAGGTACTCATGTCGAGGACAGATTTATGCTGTAGTAGAAACTACATGCTACTTCGATGAAACAACTTGCTGAGCAGTAGTGTTAACAGCTGAATTTAGTGCACATTCGTATAGGTAAGAAACAACGGTTGCTTTGCTTTCAACTACCCACTTTCAACTAATTTTCGAAATCACCCAAACATTACAGTCACCCGACAGTGGGCACTGACTGTCTTGTCTCACAGTGGGGTAAATGTATTAACAGTTATGGCGATTAGTTTTGAAATAATGAACAGTTTATTACCTTTTTTCACCTGTTTCGTTTTAATTTGACTGCCCCTTATAGACTGAAGGCGAAAATAAAAACGAGTCGAATCGTGGTACCTTGACAGGGAAGGGTATACTCTGCATCTGTCACTGTGAAGTACATTGCGGCGGGTACTAGCATATATTAGGGCTCCTTACCGGTCCATTCACGGATGAAGTGTGGGAAGAATGACTGCTTGTACGCCATTGTTACCTGTGATTTACCTAATTGTATCTGCACAGTATACACAGGATAGAGTGTTATCTACAATGGGAAACATGTCTGTTATGTCTGTTATTTCCACTGGCATATTATAAAAGCGTTTTATAGCTGTTTATTTCACTCCTTTCTGTGCCAAAGTTATATTCCCTAGAGAGAAGTTATAAAACAACAGCATTACATTTACATTTCTTTAATTCATTGTTAGTAACATTACTAACTTATTATGGTTAACACTGACGTTTTTGGTATTGTGAAAGAGATGTCATAAGGTTGCGTTATAAGTATTTTGTATGTAAATAATTCAAGAACAGTCTTAATCGCATTTATTATCGTTATAATACTCCAACCGGTTTCAACCCGACGTAGGGGTCATCTTCTGGGCGTTTACACCATTGGTCGACTGCTGGTGGTGTCACTCCTGTCTACATAACGGCAGGAAACTCATGTCGAGGACTGATTTATGCTGTCATAACAGTGCAAACTACATGCTACTTCGATGAAACAATTTGCTGAGCAGTAGTGTTAACAGCTGAAATTAGTGCACATTCGTATAGGTAAGAAACAAGGGTTGCTAGTTTCCTGCCGTTATGTAGACAGGAGTGACACCACCAGCAGTCGACCAATGGTGTAAACGCCCAGAAGATGACCCCTACGTCGGGTCGAAACCGGTTGGCGGTATTATAACAATAATAAATGCGGTTAAGACTGTTCTTGAATTATTGATTAATCATACTAATCGCTGCTTCTCTCCACAACCATGTTGTGCAAAAATCTATTTTGTATGTAATAAACAATTTATTATGTTATAACATTGTCCCGTAAATAATTATTTCTAACAGCCCAAATTGTGAATGTCTGGTTTCTTCCTGAGGAAAGAATAATTTATCGTAAAGAGAAGAGTGTCTTTCAACCACGGAACTAGGGAAGCCACTACGCCTTTAAACCGCTTTCTCCCTTGTCGTTTCCGTGGCAGGGACATTTTTATTTGGGAGAAGAGCGCAATAGGCTGACCAAAACTGATGCAGTCACTATAGGGTACATGTTTGGCCTTGCCTTTTCCGTGTTTTGGAGCGAGAAGTGCGATTGAGAAACAGCAGCGGACAGAGTTGCTAGCAATTACATCTACTTCGATATCTACACTCCGCAAGCCACCTTACAGTGTGTGGCGCTGCGAACTTTAGTCATTTCTCCCTATTCCTCTTCCAGTCGCACACGGTTCGCGCGAAGAACGATTGCTGGTAAGCCTCCGCGTGGGCTCCAAACTTTCTTTTATATGAAATAGAGAATGGAGAAAGAAAGCGTAGGGATGAGTTGGAATCAGTGACTTCCATCACACAGAGTATTGTGGTAATGCAATGGGGAAAGTTGAAAATTTGTGCTCGACCCGGACTCGAACCCGGATATACCGGTTCTCAAAAGCGGTTGGCTTAACCGCGTCGGTTATCTGGACACGGACCCTGACCGCCACAAATTTCCAACTTATAGCACGCTGCAATGCAGTGTCCTTCGTCCATTAATCGCAGATTATTAATTCCAGTAAAAGTGCGTCTGCACTGAAAGAAACGTCATGGAGCGGTGCTGTTGCAGAAATGTATAGATTTGAGCGGTGTCTGTTATATCGGAACACGTGATAACATGGCTGCAGCGTGCGGTAAGTTGGAAATTTGAGTTGGTCACGGAGCGTGTCCGGATGGCCGCAGCGATTGAGGTAACCGCTCTTGAGACGCGGAAAATCAGGGTTCGAGTCCCGGTCCGCCACACATTCTCAGCTTTCGCCATTACACTACCTCAATACCGTGTGCGGATAGAAGTCACGAATTACCACCCATCCCTTCCATTTATTTCCCCATTCTCTATTTCATATAAAGGTATGCACGACATGTACATACATATCGAATCCTTCTAATTTATATTAATGGTAATCAAAATATCCACGGGTGTACTGCCGGTCTACAGTGTCCAACGGGCACAATATTTCGGCGATCATACATGTCGCCATCATCAGGTGAACTGACGGACTGAGCTCCTGTGAACGTGCCGGCACGGAGATCCGTACACTATGGCTGCTCAGGGGGAACTGTGTTCGGTCGCTCGCTGTAAAACTCTGGCGGCATCTGCCAGGTGTGGTAGCAGGGTAAGCAGCGTAGCTGCTGTTCCTGCTTGGACCTCTATTTTTTTTTTTTTTTTTGTATTTGGTTCCCTAGCTATTTGAATCTTCCTCGGGGAGCGCCTCTGACTAGAGAGGCGCTCTATGTGGCATCTTGACGGCTTATTTTGTCTACGAAGTCTGGATTTTGTAGACAGAATTGGATTATTCCCTCCTTGGTGATGTTCTTTACGAGCTCCCGGAATTCCTGGTAAGCTGGGTGCTGTTGTATTTCCGGACGCACTTCCCCGGCCGCCGCGCCCCTGGCTGAAACCTCAAAGATGTGTTCCCAGTCCATGGGCGTGAAGACGGGGTGCCGGTTGATGATGGTCAGGTCCTTCCTCGATACCAGTCCTCTAAGAGCCTTGTTGTTCCTCACTGGTCCGTAAGGCTGGTGAGGAAGGGCCGGTTTCGTCCTGTCGGGTGGAGTAAATGGATAGGGGTTGTCTAGGTGCGGGTATGTCCCGTCACGAAGAGACGCGGCGACCTTCTGCAGCACAGGCTGCACGCTGTACTCCGTAGGGAGCGGCAGGCATTCAGTCTCCGCCGCAGCAAGTGGGGGTGTCTCAGTGTGTGTCTCCTCGTCGTGTGCCCGCGGCTCGACCTCCCCGTCAGGAGGGAGAGCAGGCTGCTCCACTTCGATGTCCATGGGTGCCTCTACGCCGCCCGTCACGTCAACTGGCGGCTCCGTCTGGGTGGAGGCGTCGACCCCCGCTGGCCGACTCGCAGTGGAGCTGGCGGTGGGGGTAGGCGTCTTCTTGAGGACCCGCAGCTCCTCACGCAGCTGGCGGTGAACAGCCACGAGTTCCTCCCTCATGGCGGCCCTCTCGGCCGCAAGGGCGGTGTGGAAGGCGGCCAGTGCGTCGTCCGTGGTGGCTTCGCGACGGCACGGTCCACCACCCCCGCGGGAACGGGGGGGTGGGACGTCCGTCTCGACGCCAGGTACCTCAGGTACCTCTGCAGGGCGTGGGGCGGCCATCTTGCTTCTGTAGCCCCGCACGTAGGCACAGCTGCGCGAGTTTGCGGCGTGGGCACCGCCGCAATTCACGCACTTGGCAGCCGCGTCGCGGGGCTTGGTGCAGTTGCGAGTGTCGTGTGCCTCGGCACACTTCAGACACGCTAAAGTGCCCCTGCACACTTTTGCAATGTGCCCCATTCTTTGACACTTGAAGCATTGCTGCTCAGTGCGCTGTTTCTTCTTGTGGCGCCGTCTGCGTCCGCGATCCTTGCCGATCGCATCGACCATGAGTTCCAGCGCGGCCGCAATCTTGCTACCCTTCCTGCGTCCGGCCATGTCCGATCGTCAGCGGGTGGAGGTGCGTGCGCGCCGGCTTCTTCTGCTGCCTCGTGTGCAGCGTGCCTGTGCGCTCCGTCCGCAGTCTCTAAGCGCCCGCCGAGCGAGTGGTCGCGGCTGCGGCCGATTTAAATACCCTCCGCCCGCGGCGCGCTCACTCCGCCGTCCGCGCCCCGCGCCACGGTCGCGCGGTGGAACAGATTGCGACGGCGTCTGAGATGACGTCGGTGTGATGGCTCTGTCCGCCGTGGTCGTCACAACTATACATTTGCTCGATTTACTCTTGATTAACCCAATCGCTGGTTCCCAAGCCTTGCTAAGATTATAGCCACAGTCACGGTTTATGAGGTCGTCATTGGTG
This sequence comes from Schistocerca nitens, assembly GCF_023898315.1. Taxonomy (NCBI): domain Eukaryota; kingdom Metazoa; phylum Arthropoda; class Insecta; order Orthoptera; family Acrididae; genus Schistocerca; species Schistocerca nitens. The sequence goes on along the minus strand of NC_064616.1, from coordinate 963,627,835 downwards.
CGAATTTCGATGGCCTCTCTAACAACGCTGTCCCAGTATCTCGACGTCTGTACCAGAATCCTCGTGCGTTCATACTCCATAGCGTGATTTTCCGACAAACAATGTTCAGCGACCGCCGACTTGCTCGGATACATCAGTCGAGTGTGCCTCTGGTGTTCACGGCATCGATCCTCGACGGTACGCATCGTCTGACCAATATACGACTTGCCACATTGACACGGAATCTGGTACACGCCGGCCTTCCTCAAACCGAGGTCATCTTTGGCGCTCCCCACCAGTGCACGAGTTTTATTCGGAGGACAAAACGCAGTTCCGATCCGGTGTTTCTTCAAAATGCGGGCGATTTTCCCCGGGAGTGCGCCTGTATACGGGATAAACGCAGTGCCTACCTCCTCCCTCGTGATTTCATCCATCTCCACAGGTTGTGCTGTAGTGGGTGGGCGGAGAGCACGTTAAATCTGCCACTCTGAGTACCCATTTTTTCGAAATACAGTTCTCAGATGTTCCAATTCCTGGGGTAGACTCTCTGCGTCAGAGATAGTGCGCGCCCTATGTACTAGAGTTTTAAGCACCCCATTCCTCTGTGCTTCCCCCATGAACCATGGACCTTGCCGTTGGTGGGGAGGCTTGCGTGCCTCAGCGATACACATGGCCGTACCGTAGGTGCAACCACAACGGAGGGGTATCTGTTGAGAGGCCAGGCAAACATGTGGTTCCTGAAGAGGGGCAGCAGCCTTTTCAGTAGTTGCAGGGGCAACAGTCTGGATGATTGACTGATCTGGCCTTGTAACATTAACCAAAACGGCCTTGCTGTGCTGGTACTGCGAACGGCTGAATGCAAGGGGAAACTACAGCCGTAATTTTTCCCGAGGACATGCAGCTTTACTGTATGATTAAATGATGATGGCGTCCTCTTGGGTAAAATATTCCGGAGGTAAAATAGTCCCCCATTCGGATCTCCGGGCGGGGACTACTCAAGAGGACGTCGTTATCAGGAGAAAGAAAACTGGCATTCTACGGATCGGAGCGTGGAATGTCAGATCCCTTAATCGGGCAGGTAGGTTAGAAAATTTAAAAAGGGAAATGGATAGGTTAAAGTTAGATATAGTGGGAATTAGTGAAGTTCGGTGGCAGCAGGAACAAGACTTTTGGTCAGGTGATTACAGGGTTATAAATACAAAATCAAATAGGGGCAATGCAAAATGGTTCAAATGGCTCTGAGCACTATGGGACTCAACTGCTGAGGTCATAAGTCCCCTAGAACTTAGAACTACTTAAACCTAACTAACCTAAGGACAACACACACATCCATGCCCGAGGCAGGATTCGAACCTGCGGCCGTAGCGGTCGCGCGGTTCCAGACTGTAGCGCCAGAACCGCTCGGCCACCAGCGGCCGGCTAGGGGCAATGCAGGAGTAGGTTTAATAATGAATAAAAAAGTAGGAGTGCGGGTTAGCTACTACAAACAGCATAGTGAACGCATTATTGTGGCCAAGATAGACACAAAGCCCACGCCTACTACAGTAGTACAAGTTTATATGCCAACTAGCTCTGCAGATGATGAAGAAATTGATGAAATGTATGGCGAGATAAAAGAAATTATTCAGGTAGTGAAGGGAGACGAAAATTTAATAGTCATGGGTGACTGGAATTCGTCAGTAGGAAAAGGGAGAGAAGGAAACATAGTAGGTGAATATGGATTGGGGGGAAGAAATGAAAGAGGAAGCCGCCTGGTAGAATTTTGCACAGAGCATAACTTAATCATAGCTAACACTTGGTTCAAGAATCATAAAAGAAGGTTGTATACCTGGAAGAATCCTGGAGATACTAATAGGTATCAGATATATTATATAATGGTAAGACAGAGATTTAGGAACCAGGTTTTAAATTGTAAGACATTTCCAGGGGCAGATGTGGATTCTGACTGCAGATTGAAACTGAAGAAACTGCAAAAAGGTGGGAATTTAAGGAGATGGGACCTGGATAAACTGAAAGAACCAGAGGTTGTAGAGAGTTTCAGGGAGAGCATAAGGGAACAATTGACAGGAATGGGGGAAAGAAATACAGTAGAAGAAGAATGGGTAGCTCTGAGGGATGAAGTAGTGAAGGCAGCAGAGGATCAAGTAGGTAAAAAGACGAGGGATAATAGAAATCCTTGGGTAACAGAAGAAATATTGAATTTAATTGATGAAAGGAGAAAATATAAAAATGCAGTAAATGAAGCAGGCAAAAAGGAATACAAACGTCTCAAAAATGAGATGGACAGGAAGTGCAAAATGGCTAAGCAGGGATAGCTAGAGGACAAATGTAAGGATGTAGAGGCTTGTCTCACTAGGGGTAAGATAGATACTGCCTACAGGAAAATTAAAGAGACCTTTGGAGAGAAGAGAACCACTTGTATGAATATCAAGAGCTCAGATGGCAACCCAGTTCTAAGCAATGAAGGGAAGGCAGAAAGGTGGAAGGAGTATATAGAGGGATTCTACAAGGGCGATGTACTTGAGGACAATATTATGGAAATGGAAGAGGATGTAGATGAAGATGAAATGGGAGATAAGATACTGCGTGAAGAGTTTGACAGAGCACTGAAAGACCTGAGTCGAAACAAGGCCCCGGGAGTAGACATTATTCCATTAGAACTACTGATGGCCTTGGGAGAGCCAGTCATGACAAAACTCTACCATCTGGTGAGCAAGATGTATAAGACAGGCGAAATACCCACAGACTTCAAGAAGAATATAATAATTCCAATACCAAAGAAAGCAGGTGTTGACAGATGTGAAAATTACCGAACTATCAGTTTAATAAGTCACAGCTGCAAAATACTAACGCGAATTCTTTACAGACGAATGGAAAAACTGGTAGAAGCGGACCTCGGGGAAGATCAGTTTGGATTCCGTAGAAATGTTGGAACACGTGAGGCAATACTAACCTTACGACTTATCTTAGAAGAAATATTAAGAAAAGGCCAACCTACGTTTCTAGCATTTGTAGACTTAGAGAAAGATTTGACAACGTTAACTGGAATACTCTCTTTCAAATTCTGAAGGTGACAGGGGTGAAATACAGGGAGCGAAAGGCTATTTACAATTTGTACAGAAACCAGATGGCAGTTATAAGAGTTGAGGGGCATGAAAGGGAAGCAGTGGTTGGGAAAGGAGTGAGACAGGGTTGTAGCCTCTCCCCGATGTTATTCAATCTGTATATTGAGCAAGCAGTAAAGGAAACAAAAGAAAAATTCGGAGTAGGTATTAAAATTCATGGAGAAGAAGTAAAAACTTTGAGGTTCGCCGATGACATTGTAATTCTGTCAGAGACAGCAAAGGACTTGGAAGAGCAGTTGAACGGGATGTACAGTGTCTTGAAAGGAGGATATAAGATGAACATCAACAAAAGCAAAACGAGGATAATGGAATGTAGTCAAATTAAATCGGGTGATGCTGAGGGGATTAGATTAGGAAATGAGACACTTAAAGTAGTAAAGGTGTTTTGCTATTTAGGGAGTAAAATAACTGATGATGGTCGAAGTAGAGAGGATATAAAATGTAGACTGGCAATGGCAAGGAAATCGTTTCTGAAGAAAAGAAATTTGTTAACATCGAGTATAGATTTAAGTGTCAGGAAGTCGTTTCTGAAAGTATTTGTATGGAGTGTAGCCATGTATGGAAGTGAAACATGGACGATAACCAGTTTGGACAAGAAGACAATAGAAGCTTTCGAAATGTGGTGCTACAGAAGAATGCTGAAGATAAGGTGGGTAGATCACGTAACTAATGAGGAGGTATTGAATAGGATTGGGGAGAAGAGAAGGCACAACTTGACTAGAAGAAGGGATCGGTTGGTAGGACATGTCCTGAGGCATCAAGGGATCACAAATTTAGCATTGGAGGGCAGCGTGGAGGGTAAAAATCGTAGAGGGAGACCAAGAGATCAATACACTAAGCAGATTCAGAAGGATGTAGGTTGCAGTAGGTACTGGGAGATGAAGAAGCTTGCACAGGATAGAGTAGCATGGAGAGCTGCATCAAACCAGTCTCAGGACTGAAGACCACAACAACAACAAATTCCTCTGTGAAGGGTGGTGGCAGCTGTCTGCGTGCAAATACAGATCAGTGTGCGTTGTCTTCCGATACACCCCATGGCCTAGGGTGCCGTCAGGCCTTCTCTTGACCAAGACGTCGCCGGCCGCGGTGGTCTAGCGGTTCTAGGCCCTCAGTCCGGAACCGCGCGACTGCTACGGTCGCAGGTTCGAATCCTGCCTCGGGCATGGATGTATGTGATGTGCTTAGGTTAGTTAGGTTTAACTAGTTCTAAGTTCTAGGGGACTAATGACCTCAGAAGTTGAGTCCCATAGTGCTCAGAGCCATTTGAACCATTTTGACCAAGACGTCAAGGAAAGGTAGTTTACCCTCCGTTTCAGTCTCCATAGTGAATTTGATATTGGGGTGTATGCAGTTTAGATGTGTAAGGAAGTCAAGGAGTTTATCCATACCATGTGACTTCCTTGCCGGCCGAAGTGGCCGTGCGGTTAAAGGCGCTGCAGTCTGGAACCGCAAGACCGCTACGGTCGCAGGTTCGAATCCTGCCTCGGGCATGGATGTTTGTGATGTTCTTAGGTTAGTTAGGTTTAACTAGTTCTAAGTTCTAGGGGACTAATGACCTCAGCAGTTGAGTCCGATAGTGCTCAGAACCATTTGAACCATTTTTTGTGACTTCCTTACACATCTAAATTCCATACACCCCAACATCAAATTCACTATGGAGACTGAAACGGAGGGTAAACTACCTTTCCTTGACGTCTTGGTCAAGAGAAGGCCTGACGGCACCCTAGGCCACTGATCTGTATTTGCACGCAGACAGCTGCCACCACCCTTCACAGAGGAATGGGGTGCTTAAAACTGTAGTACATAGGGCGCGCACTATCTCTGACGCAGAGAGTCTACCCCAGGAATTGGAACATCTGAGAACTGTATTTCGAAAAAATGAGTACTCAGAGTGGCAGATTTAACGTGCTCTCCGCCCACCCACTACAGCACAACCTGTGGAGATGGATGAAATCACGAGGGAGGAGGTAGGCACTGCGTTTATCCCGTATACAGGCGCACTCTCGGGGAAAATCGCCCGCATTTTGAAGAAACACCTGATCGGAACTGTGTTTTGTCCTCCGAATAAAACTCGTGCACTGGTGGGGAGCGCCAAAGATGACCTCGGTTTGAGGAAGGCCGGCGTGTACCAGATTCCGTGTCAATGTGGCAAGTCGTATATTGGTCAGACGATGCGTACCGTCGAGGATCGATGCCGTGAACACCAGAGGCACACTCGACTGATGTATCCGAGCAAGTCGGCGGTCGCTGAACATTGTTTGTCGGAAAATCACGCTATGGAGTATGAACGCACGAGGATTCTGGTACAGACGTCGAGATACTGGGACAGCGTTGTTGGAGAGGCCATCGAAATTCGCACCAATGACGACCTCATAAACCGTGACTGTGGCTATAATCTTAGCAAGGCTTGGGAACCAGCGATTGGGTTAATCAAGAGTAAATCGAGCAAATGTATAGTTGCGACGACCACGGCGGACAGAGCCATCACACCGACGTCATCTCAGACGCCGTCGCAATCTGTTCCACCGCGCGACCGTGGCGCGGGGCGCAGACGGCGGAGTGAGCGCGCCGCGGGCGGAGGGTATTTATATCGGCCGCAGCCGCGAACGAACCCAGTTCCCCCTGAGCAGTCATAGTGTACGGATCTCCGTGCCGGCACGTTCACAGGAGCTCAGTCCGTCAGTTCACCTGATGATGGCGACATGTATGATCGCCGAAATATTGTGCCCGTTGGACACTGTAGACCGGCGGTACACCCGTGGATATTTTGATTATCAAATACGCCGGGAGAAACTCAAGAGTTATATTAATGGTGTTTTCGCCATATATACACAGGAGGAAGCAATATACTGGTTGACTTTTCTAGCAACGTACACTCTCGTAATTTTTAACGGTAGATCATACCGTTATGTAGAACGGATCTCTTGCAACTTCAGCCGCTGCAGATGACTGGAAATCTCAGTGACACTTTCGCGCGTACTGAATGGACATGTGATGAAACCAGCTGCTATTCTGTGGATCCTCTCTATTTCCTCTATTAATCCTATACAGGATGTTACAAAAGGGTACGGCCAAACTTCCAGGAAACATTCCTCACACACAAATAAAGAAAATATGTTATGTGGACATGTGTCCGGAAACCCTTAATTTCCATGTTAGAGCTCATTTTAGTTTCGACAGTATGTACTGTACTTCCTCGATTCACCGCCAGTTGGCCCAATTGAAGGAAGGTAATGTTGACTTCGGTGCCTGTGTTGACATGCGACTCATTGCTCTACAGTACTAGCATCAAGCACATCAGTACGTAGCATCAACAGGTTAGTATTCATCACGAACGTGGTTTTGCAGTCAGTGAATGTTTACAAATGCGGAGTTGGCAGATGCCCATTTGATGTATGGATTAGCACGGGGCAATAGCCGTGGCGCGGTACGTTTGTATCGAGACAGATTTCCAGAACTAAGGTGTCCCGACAGGAAGACGTTCGAAGCAATTGATCGGCGTCTTAGGGAGCACGGAACATTCCAGCCTATGACTCGCGACTGGGGAAGACCTAGAACGACGAGAACACCTGTAATGGACGAGGAAATTCTTCGTGCAGTTGACGATAACCCTAATGTCAGCGTCAGAGAAGTTGCTGCTGTGCAAGGTAACGTTGACCACGCCACTGTATGGAGAGTGCTACGGGAGAACCAGTTGTTTCCGTACCATGTACAGCGTGTGCAGGCACTATCAGCAGCTGATTGGCCTCCAGGGGTACACTTCTGCGAATGGTTGATCCAACAATGTGTCAATCCTCATTTCAATGCAAATGTTCTCTTTACGGATGAGGCTTCATTCCAACGTGATCAAATTGTAAATTTTCACAATCAACATCTGTGGGCTGACGAGAATCCGCACGCAATTGTGGAATCACGTCATCAACACCGATTTTCTGTGAACGTTTGGGCAGGCATTGTTGGTGATGTGTTGATTGGGCCCCATGTTCTTCCACCTACGCTCAATGGAGCACGTTATCATGATTTCATACAGGATACTCTACCTGCACTGCTAGAACATGTGCTTTTACAAGTACGACACAACATGTGGTTCATGCACGATGGAGCTCCTGCACATTTCAGTTGAAGTGTTGGTACGCTTCTCAACAACAGATTTGGTGAGCGATGGATTAGTAGAGGCAGACCAATTCCATGGCCTCCACGCTCTCCTGACCTCAACTCTCTTGACTTTCATTTATGGGGGCATTTGAAAGTTCTTGTCTATGCAACCCCGGTACCAAATGTAGAGACTCTTCGTGCTCGTATTGTGGATGGCTGTGATACAATACGCCATTCTCCAGGGCTGCATCAGCGCGTCAGGGATTCCATGCGACGGAGGGTGGATGCATGTATTGTGGGGCGGCGGGTGGAATAATTGTTATAAAATGTTCGTATTATTTATTTGTTTAATGCTGTTGTTTGCCGTTCTCAACACTGGCTCTCTAACTACAATATTGGCAACCAGAAAGTGATTAGCAAAACGTGAAGCCTGTAATTAGAATTCCTAGTGCCCACTTCATCTGAGAAATACACTTACACCTACAGCTTATAGCTCTGAGGAATTAGGAGATTGTCTGGGATTCATAATCAAAAACGATTCTCTCTAAAATGTTCGCTATATTCTGAAAGACACAGACCAAAAAGAATCCACACAATCCAACTATCAGAGCAGTTCAGAGTCTAATGCGCTGATGCAACTATAACTGTTCAAATTTAAAGGTTTAAGTGAATTCTTGCCATAATTTGATGATAATGTTCATCAAATGCCACGCTAAATAATGATAGAATGTCTGTCCAGTGGCGGCACGTGAAAATATGACCTACGCAAACTGAAGATAGATCATTAAAGTCATCCCAGAATTAACACTTCACTCGAAAACGATTTCATGGTTACGCGTATCCCGAGTAACTTATTATGGCATCCAAGGCTGTTTATAGCAATGATACCGACGCGACGCGACTCCCGGCACAGGTGGTGCGCTAATCAGTGTCTGGAGAGAACTGGGGCATTTCTCTCACACGCAACGTTCTTATATATAAAGCCGCGGTGCGGACGGCTAAGGGAACGCCTGATCAAATCCGCTCTCCCGACTAGCTGCTGGGCTAGTAATGCAGTTATCGAATAAATCATTGTTTCCTTTGCTGATGGCCGATGAAGCTCTCAATTTAAATGTGCAATCAGCACACACGTAAGTAATCATAATAATAGTCTGACTTGGCTAAGTCAAATATTTTGGGCGAGAGAATTAATTTAATTACACTACACGCAGTGGACGAGCTCTGAACTTGCTCTTTGGAGATACGCTGTCGCTATAGTTTTATAGTTATTCAGTTAAAACTTCTCACATCTTTATGATTATAGCGGATCTCCCTTCTACTTAAATTTAAACATCATAGCTTTATTTATTCGCCTTCTTAATCTATCTTGCTTCCTTAATTTTTAAGACAAAAACCAGAAAATCATGAATTTCAACTAAAATTTTAATTTGTGAGATCCAGAATACTGTTTCTACTAAATTATTATGCAAAAGGAATCTAAATATAAATTTTTAAGTTTCTTGCTCTTTTCTGTTGCGCCAATGATTTTTACAGAAAAACGTCCAAATTTCGAAAATGATTAAAGTTATTGAACTGATATTCAACACATATTGATTTAGTATTACTCCTGACATGCTAGAAACGTTTTAGGTTATTTACTTGATTTTTAAAGTATTGCGCAACATTTATGACGTCAGAGCTAGTTACAGCGGACTAGGCTGGCACACAATGGAAAGACTGATGTGAATTTTATAAGGCGTGAGTATGCTGCATCCCTACATCACCCGCTACTTAATTTTTTTTGAATGTAAATGGAAAAAAAATTAATTACAAAAATGGAAGCAAGAGTACAGCTTAACTCCCTATGAAAATTAAAATTGAAATGTAAGCATATAGAAATATTAAAAGAAAACTTATTACCTACTTCAATTATTCAAATTGCTGGCGTGTTCACTGCCTCTTAAGCAACATTATCACTCAAAGTTTAAGCAAAATCAATGAAACGCTTTGACATACATATTGCCTTAGAGAGACAAACACATAAAATATGAAAAATTATGAAAATCTTAAATCCATTAAATACATTTTTACATACACAAATTCAAAGAAAATAACACAGTTATTCATGATACATAAACAGATAATTATATCTCAGCAGTCTTTTCTAAACCTGAAAGAAAATTTCACAAATCATGACAATTTCATTTTTACACACGTGGTTGTAGCCGTTTTGGCTGGCGTTCTACACTTCCATTCACAAGGGTAGAGGAGGGGAAGTTGCTATGGTGTGCGTCCTTCACATTCACTCTAAATTACATGGGGAAAGGGGCGGGGTCACTGTGAGTTGTGTCCAAGTCATTCCACGCTTTCACGCAGCTACCAGGCTGCCATTATCTGGTTTGTCCTGTAGAACAAACAAAAAGAGTGCCTCAGATTCTGTTCATTTAAAATCTAAGGGTGGGTCACAATGAAATGGGGATATATACATTTTATCTTTCAATATGTTACTGGAACAAAGTTAACAGAACTTTTTCAATTTTACTCTCACAGTTACTTAACTGTCATAAAATCGATAAACAAATGGCTCAAAACGCCGTTAGTCACGTACTAGAGAAAATTTATGCTCAAGGCATACAATCATAAATCCTATTTAATTCCAATTTATTATTTCTGGGCCGGAACACTGAACCAATGCTCGGTACATTCCTGATAATTTGTATTTTATTTACCTAGCTGACTCATCTTCGATTACCTTATTCTTAGAGATAGTATGAGTATATTTGATTAGTAGTTGTCTTCTCAGCTTCTTTGTACAGGTGAGTAACTTGTGGTAATAGTACAGTTCTGAGTGTTCAAAACACACTACGTTTAGTTGACTACTAAATCCACTTATTGGTCCTCTGCTGCTGTGTCAGTTCCACATCTGCAATTATGTACTTACTTCATCGAAGTGTATTTATGCTGAGCTATAAATAATGTTTCACGTCTGCCATTATGTTACTCAATTATGTTGCTAGTGTATGTTCTTATTTAACACTCACTCTATTAACATTTAACGCATAGGATAGCACATTTATTTCATACCTGTAGTGTATTGCAGCTGATCACTTTGCTCACGTGGCAATCCATTTCCACTCGATCGGACGCTGAAACTACAGGTAGTCTCTCTCGACCTACCACTAAAGTGCATTAAGTAATTATGGCCGAGCATAATGTTAAATTCCTTAAACCTATAGGACACCATGAGCTGCTCTGTCTCATTTAACATAAGGGTACCTATGGTCGCATTCACGCCTCCAACTCATAACCGCAATACGTGTAGGTGTGTCCTGTCACACACTACACCAAATAACGGCCAGCTCCAACCTTATAAATACTTCAGGGACGTGTCCTTCACGTCTCAACCACAAACACTTCAATTCTATTACACTGCCATTCCTTGCTACACAAGGTGAGCTCATTTTTACAACTTATCTGCATAGTTTTCATAACACTAAGCACTCTCTTTTACTATTAATTAGTTAGCTCTACAGCATACGATAGGTTTCACTGCCACTTCAGATCCTGCTTGTACACGAACTTGTACATCTTTTTAAATTACTGTTGGTGGACCATTTCCAATAAAACAACACTTTGTACTTACAATATTACCAGGGATCTATACATACTTGTTACTCAAATACATTTGTATCTTAATTACGTCATACTTCTCTATTGTTTATGTCACTGTTAGGTTTGTCACATTAGGTATTTTTTTCACTAATCGGTGGATAGAATGGTTACAGAACTCATGGCTTGATTGCCATGATGGGAAATTTTTGTATTGAAAAGAAGAAGTCGAAACTTTGGTGGATAGAAAAGATGAAGATTGAGTGAGACCTGAAAAGGAAAGAAGATCTCACACAGCTGGGACTGCACAGCTGCCACACTGTGTAGTGGTTACAGAACAACCTCCTACCTACAGAATTTATTCACTACCTATGAACTTCTTTAAGTCGATCACGTTCCTGAGACCTAATAGCGTTTTACTCTTAGGGTACTCTTGCCTATATGCATTGGCATGTGGTTTTCCTATGATCCTGAAAGGTTCTTGGTATACGAACATGAATTTCTTTGTTTCTGCATTTATTTTCTTTGATTTTTCCTTGGTTTTGACAAGGACTAACTGACCTATTTCAAAACTGGTGGGTACAGCTTTTGCGTCATGACGCTTCTTCCTTTCCAATTATCTTTTTCTTATATTTGCCCTAACCCTTAACTTCTTTTCGTCTGTGGATATATGCATTAGAATAGGGAATTCTACCATATTTGCAATCACATTGTGTGGTTCTTGGCCAAACATCAATTCGCAAGGCGCAAAACCAGTTGCATCATGCCTTAAGTTGTTAATTACATTCTCAAAATACTTCATGTGCTCTGCCCAACTTGAGTGTTTCCGAGCACAATAAGTCCTGCAAAGCCTATTCAATTCTCTCATAATACATTCACTAATATTTCCTTGGGGGAAATACGCCGATATTTTCAGATGTTTCACTCCGGCCTTATCCAGACATTCTTTAAATCTATCAGAAGTAAATTGAGGCCCGTTGTCTGACAGCAAACTCTTCGGAACGCCAACGTTCACGAAGAAATCTTTTTCCAACTTTTCTACCAACGTTTTTGCATTTACTCTTTTAATTGGGTATAGCTTAACATATTTACTAAATCCATCCACAATAACAAAAACATGGGTGCACCCACCTCTCGAAGCAGGAAGAGGGCCAAACAAATCACAAGCCAGTAATTCTAGCGTTTCAGTTGGCTCCACTGAATGCATATCCCTTGTATTCTGGTGTTAGCAGCACGGACTTTCTGGCACACTACATAAGATACTAGACGCTTGGCAACACGGCGGTACATGTTGTCAAACACAACTTTCTCTTTCTATTTTACAATGCATTTCTTTGCACCATAGTGTCCATACCTCAGGTGTACATAGTCGATTAGTAAGTCTACATATTGTGAGGGAAAGCACAGCTTCCACTCAGAAACACCTACCTTTTTCCTCCTAAACAGAACACCTTTATGCACACAGTAGTATTGCGAAACCTTATGATAGTTCGCATCTCCCAAATAGCTCTTTACTAATTTCAGCTGGTCATCTGCATTCTGCTCGCGTCTCAAGTTCTTAATCGCCCTCTTTAATGCACTTTCTTCCTTTACTTCGTGCAACGCAAACATTCGTACTTCACTTAGGCCTGTTGCTGTAATTCCCGCGTCGTCACAGAGTTCCGCACTTCTAGATAACCCATCAGCTACCAGATTGTCTTTCCCTTGAATATATCTAACCTCAAGGTCAAACTGCTGGAGATACAATGACCATCTTACCAAACGAGCATTCCTCAACTTACAGGTCTTTAAAAAGGTCAACGCCTTATGGTCACTGTAAACAATTATCTTGTGACCTAATAGATACTGCTCAAACTTCTGTACCCCAAATACAGTTGCCAATGCTTCCAGTTCTGAGATGCCATAATTTCTCTCTGCTGCCTGTAAAGATCGACTTGCGAAAGCTATGGTCTTGTGCACTTTTTGTTCGTTCTCTATTTCTACTTGGATTACCTCCACAGCTATACCATAGCCACTAGCATCAACAGACATACAGAATGGTTTTTCAAAATCAGGATGATGTAAAATAGGACTATTAATTAAAGATTGTTTAAGCACCTCGAACGCCTGTTGACATTCTGCTGTCCAAACCCAAGGGGTATTCTTTTTCAGCAGGAGGTGAAGACAGGGCGCATTAAAAGCCTGATCACTAACAAAACGCCTATAGAAGCCGAAAAGACCGAACATCGATCTCAACTGCTTCTTGTTTCTGGGAGCCTCAAATTTTTCAATGACTGCTAGCTTGCCTGGGTCAGGCAGAATACCTTTTCCACTTATCATATATCCCAAGAAACCTATTTCCTCTTTAACGAACTCTGTTTTTTCAATCTTTAGTTTCATGCCACCTCTCTCAATAGCCTCTAACACTTCCTCTAATAAAACTATGTGTTCTTCCCAGGTAGGAGTTGCTATTAACAGATCATCTACGTAGACTGTGATTTTATTACTTAAGGCTGGTCCTAAAACATGGCACATCACACGTACGAAGGCACAAACAGAGATATTAAGTCCGAAAGGTACCACACGATATTGGTAACAAACTCCTTCGTACAAGAAAGCTGTGTACTTCCTTGAACTTTCCGCCAGTGGCAAATTCCAATACCCACACGTGATGTCCATAGAAGTTAAGAATTTTACTCCCCGGAACTTTTGCAATAACTCGTCCATGTTATGCGGTCTATCACTTTCCCTAACCACTATTTCATTCAACCAACGAGCGTCCAAGACCAATCTGACACTCCACTCTCTTTTTGGTACAACAACAAGAGGATTATTGTGCTTACTGACCGCTTTTTCAATCACACCCCACTCTAGCATTCTCTGTATCTCCTTTCGAACCGCTTCCTTCCTAGCTACATGTATTTGGTATGGCTTCCTGAAAAACACTTGGCCAGGTTTCACCTTTAATTGACATTCATAACCTTTGACCACGCCAGGTCGATTTGAAAATACCTTATGATGCCTTTTTAAAACCTGTCTCAGTTCTTCCTTCTGATTAGCTGAAATTTTATCGATTTCCTGCAATTTAGCTTCTATTTTGTCCAAAATAATTGCTTCTTCTTCCGTGTTTAGCTTACTTTTACTAAAATTAACACCTTCGTCCCAATATCTCCTATTTTTCAGAACTCGTATAGGCAGCTCCCAAGTTTCATCATTAGTTACTACATGTTTATTAATAAAAGGTACCGTAATTACTCCGGTTATCGGCAAGACCATTTTTAACTGGCTTCTTTCAAAGTCAACAACACTCTGATATTTTGACAAGAAATCTATGCCAATTAAAATCTCAATACTGAGATTGTTTACAATTAAACATGGATGATCAATTAAATTACCATTAATATCAAGGGGCAGCAAAGCTTCTTGCTTTACCGTTTTGACACCTTGCCAGTAGCACCAATTATTCTTAGTCCTGATACCCTCATTACGGTAAGCTTGTCTTTACCAGGTAATGCATCAAAGAAGGACTGAGATATCGCACTCACCTCACTTCCACTGTCTAAGAGACAACGTACACTGATACCCAACATATTCACTATTATTATAGGGTGGCTTATTCTAGTTTGTACAGGTGGTTCCTCAAACTCATCCAATAGTTCCTTTTGGATTTGTCTCCAACTAAAGTTATCGACATCTGTCGTCATTACATTTAGGTCAAAGTGTGTAGGGGTTTCCTGAATTACATTTTTAGCTGCCTTTTCCAGTCGGTCTATTAATTTCAAATCGAAACACCGCACGACTTCATTACATTTAGTTTGCTGAACATGACCCAAATTACTGTAGTCTGAGCAATTCTGCGCCTCCAGACCGGGCATAACACTAGTTACAGCTAAACCACTTTCACTATTATCGTCGGGTTCCTTCTCAAGTGACAACTGGTCACAGCTACTAGGTTCATCGACCCCCAACAGGCTACCCTCTACATTCTCACTTACCTCCTGTCCTAAATCTATTAGTACAGTATCAACATCCTGCACAGGCACTTTAGATAAGAGCACATCATCCTCATCGTAAATATAAGCATGAATTTCTTCTGCTTCTTCACCTGACAATTCAGTATTTTGTAGCTCTTCCATACCGTTACACTGCTGCGCCTTCTCTTTCTCTTCCCACTTAGAAAGAGTCTCTAACACGGTATCTATCAAATACTGTGAGTGATCTAATATTTCTGCTGTATCCTTAGATGCTACCGACCCCTCATCCACATGTTCAGTCTGAGTATTCTGATCTGTCTTACCAATTACTGTAATTACTGGCTTAGGAAGAATAACCGCCTGGTGAGCGCCAGTGTCCTCATAGACGGGAACTAGTTTCCCAGCCTCTGCCTACTATCGTTACCTTTATTTGCATTATAGTTAACTGGCACAGCATTGCTTTCAACATTGTTGTTTACTTGCACATTTTTGTTAGGAACAAAATTACCATCACTTGGATGCCATTGTTGGTTCTGGTAATTATTTCTCCAATTCCTACCTCTCTTAGGATGGCGAACACCTATTGTTCTGATGTTTACATTGCCATTCTGCTCGTTCTTAAAATTACTACTAGTGTTATTCGCATTTCTCTTATTACGCGCTTGCTCCTCATTGGCAGCCACACGCTCTACACGTTCCAAATATTCAATGAAACGATCCAGATTGTCTCTAGGGGCAGATATAATTCTAGTTTAGCATGGAACTTTGGCTTCAAGACCTAGTATTATCATTTCAGGTTTTAGCTTTTCAGTCAAATGTGACAAACGTGAGATCCATGACCTAGCAAATTCTTTAATAGATTCCTTGCCTACATTGAAGCGTTTTCCACTCCAAAATTCTCTCAACACTTCATTTTGCTTATTACTAGACCAATACTCATTAATGAAAGCTGTTTTAAATTCCGCTAATGTTTTACACTTCAACATAACATCAGCTGACCAACGCATGGCGTCACCTGCTAAATGGCTTCTAATAAATGAGATTTTCTCTCGTTCAGACCAAGTTGGTGGAATCACATCTTCAAAATCGTTCCAGAAACCTAGCGGGTGGATGTTTTTATCTGGATCGAACCGCAAGAACTGCCGACACCCGATAAAAGCGGCGTTTGCAGCTACAACTTGTTGCATACTACCATTACCAGAAGTTACTGAAGCTACTTTACTCTCAATGTTAGTAATGTTAGTACTAATATTTTCTGCTCTCATTTCAACATTATCTACTCTTTGCACAATATGAGTAGTATCAGTTTTGATTGCGTCTACTTCTGCTTGACATATATTTACTTTTATATTAACATCTTTAATCCTATCTGAGCACAGTTCAGATTCCGCATCGATCTTTTCTGTTAACTTGTACTCCAGCTTCGCATCTTCCATTTGGAAGTCTCTGCGAACCTCAGCAACTTCGGATTTTACTGTTTTATACATTTCAGAAAATTGTTGAGCAACCTTTTTCTTAATATCCTCATGATTGTAATCAATTTTATAATTCAAACTGTCCAGATCCTCTTTCAACTTATTGCAACCAGCCTTGAAGGTATTGTCCATTACTTCCAATCGTTTATTAAAATTAGTTTGGCTGGCCACAATCTCATATTTTAATTCAGCTTTAATTGATTCTAATTTATTGTCCATTGCCTCAAACCGTTTATTAAAATTAGTTTGGCTGGCCACAATCTCATACTTTAATTCAGCATTACTGGCTGACAATTTTGCATTACTTGCAGCTATTGCTTGTAATATAACATTTAAACCAATAGCCCCAGTATCTTTGGGTTGCTCACTAGCTGGTTTTTTATCACACTCAGGTGACGAAAAACTAGCTCCAACACCAGAATCATCAAAACTAAATGAAACTTCTGATCGATCAGTCATATCTAACTTATCCTTTTTGAACTCTACCACCTCTGATGACTGTTTCGTTTTTAACACATCAGATAAACTATAATCCAATAAATTAACGATTTCTAATTTCTGCTTTACTACAGGGGTCTCTATTATTGAATCATTGCCCCTTTTCACACTACTGTCAGGAGACAATACTTTATATTTCACTTTAACATTACTATTTTCATGCATATTTACACTTGAACCGTTGCCTGGATTTACAGTTCCCTCAACAGACATAGGTTTCTTCTGGCAGTTCCATCGCCGACAGTCTTTTAGTGCAGGTTAGTAAAATTTTTAACAGCTTTTCACTTAACTTAGTTCCTTCTGCACGACGTATGGCGTTGCCGGCGCGGCGTACCAGGATTACTGATGCGACGTGGCGCGTTGAACTGCAGACGGCACTTCGACGGCTGCTGTGTGTTCGCTTGGCCCGGAACTGCAGGCGCGGCTCCGGTTGCTGCGGTGAGGCGAAACTGGCTTCTCGCGATGCCCGCAGCGCCGCTAGACTCAGTGCCAGCTCCGTCAATCCAGATGCGTTGTTAATCCAATTGCGTCGTCCACATGCACACGTAACACTATCACTGTTCTATTACTCAGTTGCGTCTCGCATTTCACTCCCGAATCCGAATATTTAAAAATCACTTTCACTTTTATTCAGTTTCTTTCCCGGCCGATGCACCATATGTGAGACGGCGGGTGGAATAATTGTTATAAAATGTTCCTATTATTTATTTATTTAATGCTGTTGTTTGCCGTTCTCAACACTGGCTCTCTAACTACAATATTGGCAACCAGAAAGTGATTAGCAAAACGTGAAGCCTGTAATTAGAATTCCTAGTGCCCACTTCATCTGAGAAATACACTTACACCTACAGCTTATAGCTCTGAGGAATTAGGAGATTGTCTGGGATTCATAATCAAAAACGATTCTCTCTAAAATGTTCACTATATTTTGAAAGACACAGACCAAAAAGAATCCACACAATCCAACTATCAGAGCAGTTCAGAGTCTAATGCGCTGATGCAACTATAACTGTTCAAATTTCATCTACATCTACATCTACATTTATACTCCGCAAGCCACCCAACGGTGTGTGGCGGAGGGCACTTTACGTGCCACTGTCATTACCTCCCTTTCCTGTTCCAGTCGCGTATGGTTCGCGGGAAGAACGACTGTCTGAAAGCCTCCGTGCGCGCTCTAATCTCTCTAATTTTACATTCGTGATCTCCTCGGGAGGTATAAGTAGGGGGCAGCAATATGTTCGATATCTCATCCAGAAACGCACCCTCTCGAAACCTGGCGAGCAAGCTACACCGCGATGCAGAGCGCCTCTCTTGCAGAGTCTGCCACTTGAGTTTATTAAACATCTCCGTAACGCTATCACGGTTACCAAATAACCCTGTGACGAAACGCGCCGCTCTTCTTTGGATCTTCTCTGTCTCCTCCGTCAACCCGACCTGGTACGGATCCCACACTGATGAGCAATACTCAAGTATAGGTCGAACGAGTGTTTTGTAAGCCACCTCCTTTGTTGATGGACTACATTTTCTAAGGACTCTCCCAATGAATCTCAACCTGGTACCCGCCTTACCAACAATTAATTTTATATGATCATTCCACTTCAAATCGTTCCGCACGCATACTCCCAGATATTTTACAGAAGTAACTGCTACCAGTGTTTGTTCCGCTATCATATAATCATACAATAAAGGATCCTTCTTTCTATGTATTCGCAATACATTACATTTGTCTATGTTAAGGGACAGTTACCACTCCCTGCACCAAGTGCCTATCCGCTGCAGATCTTCCTGCATTTCGCTACAATTTTCTAATGCTGCAACTTCTCTGTATACTACAGCATCATCCGCGAAAAGCCGCATGGAACTTCCGACACTATCTACTAGGTCATTTATATATATTGTGAAAAGCAATGGTCCCATAACACTCCCCTGTGGCACGCCAGAGGTTACTTTAACGTCTGTAGACGTCTCTCCATTGATAACAACATGCTGTGTTCTGTTTGCTAAAAACTCTTCAATCCAGCCACACAGCTGGTCTGATATTCCGTAGTCTCTTACTTTGTTTATCAGGCGAGAGTGTGGAACTGTATCGAACGCCTTCCGGAAGTCAAGAAAAATAGCATCTACCTGGGAGCCTGTATCTAATATTTTCTGGGTCTCATGAACAAATAACGCGAGTTGGGTCTCACACGATCGCTGTTTCCGGAATCCATGTTGATTCCTACATAGTAGATTCTGGGTTTCCAAAAACGACATGATACTCGAGCAAAAAACATGTTCTAAAATTCTACAACAGATCGACGTCAGAGATATAGGTCTATAGTTTTGCGCATCTGCTCGACGACCCTTCTTGAAGACTGGGACTACCTGTGGTCTTTTCCAATCATTTGGAACCCTCCGTTCCTCTAGAGACTTGCGGTACACGGCAAGGTTTAAGAGAATGCTCGCCATAATTTGATGATAATGTTCATCAAATGCCACGCTAAATAATGGTAGAATGTATGTCTGTCCCGTGGCGGCACGTGAAAATACGACCTACGCAAACTGAAGATAGATCTTTAAAGTCATCCCAGAATTAACACTTCATTTGAAAACGATTTCATGGTTATGCGTATCCCGAGTAACTTATTACGGCATCCAAGGCTGTTTATAGCAATGATACCGACGCGACGCGACTCCCGGCACAGGTGGTGCGAATCAGCGTCTGGAGAGAACTGGGGCCTTTCTCTCTCACGCAACGTTCTTATATATAAAGCCGCGGTGCGGACGGCTAAGGGAATGCCTGATCAAATCCGCTCTCCCGACTAGCTGCTGGGCTAGTAATGCAGCACTTTAAGTTATCGAATAAATCATTGTTTCCTTTGCTGATGGCGGATGAAGCTCTCAATTTAAATGTGCAATCAGCACACACGTAAGTAATCATAATAAAAGTCTGACGTGGCTAAGTCAAATATTTTGGGCGAGAGAATTAATTTAATTACACTACACGCAGTGGACGAGCTCTGAACTTGCTCTTTGGAGATACGCTGTCGCTATAGTTTTATAGTTATTCAGTTAAAACTTCTCACATCTTTATGATTATAGCGGATCTCCCTTCTACTTAAATTTAAACATCATAGCTTTATTTATTCGCCTTCTTAATCTATCTTGCTTCCTTAATTTTTAAGACAAAAACCAGAAAATCATGAATTTCAACTAAAATTTTAATTTGTGAGATCCAGAATACTGTTTCTACTAAATTATTATGCAAAAGGAATCTAAATATAAATTTTTAAGTTTCTTGCTCTTTTCTGTTGCGCCAATGATTTTTACAGAAAAACGTCCAAATTTCGAAAATGATTAAAGTTATTGAACTGATATTCAACACATATTGATTTAGTATTACTCCTGACATGCTAGAAACGTTTCAGGTTATTTACTTGATTTTTAAAGTATTGCGCAACATTTATGACGTCAGAGCTAGTTACAGCGGACTAGGCTGGCACACAATGGAAAGACTGATGTGAATTTTATAAGGCGTGAGTATGCTGCTTCCCTACAGTATCCTCGCTAACGGAGGACATTTTGAACATTTCCTGTAAGAAAGTGCTTGAAGTCATGCTGGTACGTTCTGTTGCTAAATGTTTCCATTCCATGATTAATGTGATTTGAAGAGTAGTAATAAAATGAGCTCTAACATGGAGAGTAAGCGTTTCGGGACACATGTCCACATAACATATTTTCTTTCTTTGTGTGTGAGGAATGTTTCCTGAAAGTTTGGCCGTACCTTTTTGTAACACCGTGTACAGTGTGGATATTCAAGTATTGGTAGAAAGAGTGTTTTGTAAGCTACTTCTGTGGTGTCACCGCCAGACACCACACTTGCTAGGTGGTAGCTTAAATCGGCCGCGGTCCATTAGTACATGTCGGACCCGCGTGTCGCCACTGGCAGTGATCGCCGACCGAGCGCCACCACACGGCAAGTCTCGAGAGACGTACTAGCACTCGCCCCAGTTGTACGACGACGTTGCTAGCGACTACACTGACGAAGCCTTTCTCTCATTTGCCGAGAGACAGTTAGAATAGCCTTCAGCTAAGTTAATGGCTACGACCTAGCAAGGCGCCATTAACCATTTGTAACGTTGCATGTACCTCAAGATAGAGTCTCTCTTGTATCATCCAGAATGCTGTATACCAAAGGACAATATAAAAGTTAAGTGTTCTAGTAGCTACGTTCTTTTCTTTATCACATTCATTACGAATCCTGTTCCAGACTTAACGCCAGACGGCGTGAGATGACGCGTGCCCTTTCGGCTACTTCACTGTGGACTGGCTGCCTTAACAGTCCACTACAACTTCCAATGTTGATGGACTACATTTCCTGAGGTCTCCTCCAATGAATCTGTCTCACTCGCGATTAACTTTATGCTCTCGTTCCACTTCAAATCGCTCCGTACGCATGCTCATCGATACGTTACGGAAGTAACCGCTTCCAGTGATTGTTCTGCAATCGTGTAATCATACAATAAATGGTCTGCTGTCTATATAGTCGCAAAACGTTACATTTGCTTATGTCGAGGGTGAATTGCCACTCCCTGTAGCTAGCGTCGATCCAGCATTTCGCTTAGGTTTTCTAGCGTTACGACTTCTCTATATACAACAGCAACAACAAAGAAAAACCTAGCGGAACTTATGACGTTATCTGATAGGTCACTTAAGTACAGGGAGAAGGAAAATTCACGCAATCGGACTTCGCTGTGCGGTTCCTCACATACAGATAGCACAAAAATGTCCCTCACAAAATTTCATCCTGCGCATACACTATGTGATCAAAAGTATCCGGACACCCCCCAGAACATACGTTTTTCATATTAGGTGCAGTGTGCTCCCCCCTACTGCCAGGTACTCCATATCAGTGACCTCAGAACTCTTTAGACATCGTGAAAGAGCAGAATGGGGCGCTCCGCGGAACTCGTGGACTTCGAACGTAGTCAGGTGATTGGGTGTCACTTGTGTCATACATCTGTACGTGAGATTTCCACACTCCTAAACGTCCCTAGGTCCACTGTTTCCGAAGTGGAACCGTGAGGGGACACATACAGCACAAAAGCGTACTGACCGACCTCGTCTGTTGACTGACAGAGACTGCCGACATTTGAAGAGGGTCGTAACGTGTAACAGGCAGACATCTAACCAGACCATCACACAGGAATTGCAAACTGCTTCAGGATCCACTGCAAGTACTATGACAGTTAGGCGGGAGGTGAGAAAACTTGGATTTCATGGTTGAGCAGTTGCTCATAAGCCACGCATGACGCCGGTAAATGTCAAACGACGCCTCGCTTAGTGTAAGGACGTAAACATTGGACGATTGAACAGTGGAAAAACGATGTGTGGAGTGACGAATCACTTTACACAATGTGGCGATCCGGCGGCAGGGTGTGGGTATGGCGAATGTCCGGTGAACGTCGTCTGCCAGTGTGTGTAGCGCCAACAGTAAAATTCGGAGACGGTGGTGTTATAGTGTGGTGGTGTTTTTCATGGAGGTGGCTTGCACCTTTTGTTGTTTTGCGTTGCACTATCACAGTGCAGGCCTGCAGTGACGTTTTAAGCACCTTCTTGCTTCCCACTGTTGAAGAGCAATTCGGAGATGGCGATTGCATCTTTCAACACCATCGAACACCTGTTCATAATGCACGGCCTGTGGCGGAGTGATTACACGACATTAACATCCCTGTAATGGACTGGCCTGCACAGAGTCCTGACTTGAATCCTATAGAACATCTTTGGGATGTTATGCAACGCCGACTTCGTGCCAGGCCTCACCGACCGACATCGATACCTCTCCTCAGTGCAGCACTCCGTTAAGAATGGGCTGCCATTCCCCAAGAAACCTTTCAGCACCTGATTGAGCGTATGCCTGTGAGAGTTGAAGCTGTCATCAAGGCTAAGGGTGGGCCAACAGCATGCTGAATTCCAGCATTACCGATGGAGGGCGCCACGAACTTGTAAGTCATTTTCAGACAGGTGTCCGGATACCTTTGATCACATAGCGTATTTCGGGCAGTAAATCGACGTTAAAGATTGGCATTCTGACAGCACTGTATCATGTGTACGTTACCTTTGTTGGAACATCGTAGCAGAGCTGTGCAGTTTGTGGAATGCATAGCGTTATGGTTTAGCTGCAGGTCGAGGGTTCGATTCTTGGTCGAGGCTTGTTTGTTTATATTTGCTGAAAGTAGTCTGTGTGGGGTTCTGTACCTGGTGTCTTAATCGTCATACAGCGATTACAAGGGGGTCTTGTACAAAACATTTGCAGTTACGTACCAAGAACACAGAAATGGAAGTACAATAGCTTTTACTGATCAGCTTTTAAAGAAGCCTTTTACACGTCGTGGACTCCAACTGCTACGCACCACAACATCAGATAGATTCCAAACTTGTTCTCTATGTACCCTTCCAAATGGTACCACCGAAAGTATTTGCAAAACACGTTAATAGCCTTACCGGTGACGTAAGGCGCTAAAGAAATGTAATCAAATGGTTCAAATGGCACTGAGCACTATGGGACTTAACTTCTGAGCTCATCAGTCCCCTAGAACGTAGAACTACATAAACCTAACTAACCTAAGGACATCTCACACATCCATGCCCGAGGCAGGATTCGAATTTACGACCGTAGCGGTCGCGCGGTTCAAGACTGTAGCGCCTAGAAACGCTCGGTCACTATGGCCGGCGAAATGTAATCGATCTGAACGTGACAAAAATAATAGTTGGTATTAATCGGTGGGACCATTTGGGAGGATACTCACAAAAAAAGTTTGGAACCTATTCGATGCAATAGTGCGAAACAATTCTCGTTCACGATATGCAAAAGGCTTCTTTAAAAGCTGACCAATGAAAACGATTGTACTTCTATTTTTGTGTTTGTAATACTTAAGTGCAAATGTTTCATAGAAACCCACTGTAATCGCTGTTTGACGAGCCAGATACTGTAGCACGCAGACTACTTTCAGCAAATAAGAACAATACGCCTCGACCAAGAATCGAACCCTCGACCTCCTGTATGCTAAACCTAAACGCTATCTACTGCACCAACTGCACAGCTCTACTACTATATTCTAACAAAGATAGTCACCGTACATGTGATACAGTGTTGCCAGATAACCAATCTTTAACGTCCATTTACTGCCCGCAATAAGCGCACGACGAAATTTTATGATAGACATTTTTGTTTTGCTTGTATGTGAGGAATTTCGCTGCGAAGTCAGATTGCGCGCGAAATTTTCTTCACCCCGTATACTGTGAAAAGTACGGGCCATGTAACATTCCCTTGGGACACTCCCGAAGTTAATTTTATTATTAAAGACTTCTCTCCGTTCAGAATGACATACTGTGTTCTGATTGCTAGAAACTCTTCAATCCTCGAACGGCTTCCATAAGACAAGGAACACGCCATCTACCTGGGCGCCAGTATCTACTGATTTCTCGGTCTCGTGGACTAACAGAGCGAGCCGGGTTTCGCACGATCGTTGTTTTTGGAACTCATGGTGATTCCTACAGAGGAGATTTTCGGTCTCCAGAAATGTCATGGCAGGCGAACATGAAACATGTTCCAAGCATTTACAACAGATTGAAGTCAAAGAATATGCTTACAGTTTTGTAGGTCTGCTCGACGACCCTTCTTGAAAACGGGAATGACCTGTGCTTTTTTCCAATCATAAGAAATACTTCGCTCTTCTAGACACTTACGGCACACTGCTGCTAGAAGACGAACAAGGTCATTTGCATACTCTTGTGTGTGAAGTGGTTCCCGTCAGGACCAGTAGCATTTCATCTGTTGAGCGATTTAAGTTGATTTTCTATGCCTTGTTCACTTCTTTCGATATCTGTTATCTTTCAGTTCGTGCGACGATTTAAAGAAGGAACTACTGTACAATACAATCTTCCTCTGTCAAAGAGTATTGGAAAAAGACGTTTAGTATTTCAACCTTTCCTGTGTCATCCTCTGTTTCAGAGCAACTATGGTCACAGAGTGTCTGGACAGATGGCTTCGATGTGTTTTCTGATTTAATGTATGACCAGAATTTCTTAGGGACTTTCTGTTAAGTCGGTAGAGAGAATTTTTCTTTCGAAATGGTTGAGTGCTTCGCACACGGCTGTGCTTACGTTAAGTTTGGCTTCGTTTAGTTTTTGATTGTCTGTGAGGCTTTGGCTACGTTTAACTTTGAAGTGGAGCTCTCTTTCCTTTCGTAGCAACTTTCCAACACAATTTCGGAGCAACAGTGTGTCTTTTCCGTCCCTCACAATTTTTCTCGGCACAAACCTGTCTAATGCGTATTTGTCCATTGATGCTCAACATCTTCAGTGCTAGAGATGAAATTTTCGTGTTTACCTGTCACGTAATCTGAATTCTGTCTCTTGTCGCTCTTGCTAAACACAAAGATCTTCCTACCTTCCCGGTTTCAGAGTTGCTGTAACGGCACTGTCGTCACTGATCCACTGTTCTAAGCTGTGTCTAAGAGTTTGACTATGTTTGTCACCAGCAGGTATAACATATTACCTTCACGAGTCGGTTATTTGATTAACTCGTGACAGTAGTTTTCAAATAAAGCACTTAGAACGATTTCACTTGATTGTCTGTCCATACTACCCGTCCTAATTGCTTGAGTCCAGTAGTCTATAGCTGTTACGTTAAGACAAAATCTCCACCTTATATTGTAACATGGCCAAATTCCCCTCACATGTTACGTCACTGCTGCTGCTGAGACAGGGGGTTTGTAAAAGCATCCCTTGACCATGTTTGATCCACCATTGAGACTTATCTTCACCCAAATTACTTCGCATTCTGAATCTGTACTAATCTCACTAGATATTATCGTATTTTTTTATTGCTATAAACACGTCTCCACCATCAATGTTCATCATATCTTTCCGATACAGCCAGCTTTTTGTCCGTAGTACTATGTGAGCATTATTATGGTTTATAAGCGAGACTAGTTCCAGGATCTTCCCATAGATGATCCTGCACTTAACTGATACTGTGTATACATTTTCTTTTTCCGATCTTCTATGACGAATGCTGCCCTGTCTGAGCTCAGAATGGATCTTTTAGAGCCTGTGATGGGTTTTCTCTAGCCTAAAAAAACCACATGTGCACGCCACACGAACATCGCTACCCTGGTAGCGGCTTCTTGCCTGTAGTGCACAGAACACTGCCATATCAGAAGCGCAAGGCCCGTGTTACGATACAGAAACAGAGAACGACAGCAGCACTCCAAGTGGCGTAATAGTGAACTAGGAATACGAGAAATATGGTGCGGAAATCGGTATTATTGCTTTTGGTAATACCAATACTAGATGATAATATTTTTTATTTATGTGTGGGTCTGGTAGTCTGGTGGTAAAGCATATTTATTTGTAAAACCCAACACTGCAATTTTGACCGCATGGCTGTTATCACGTGAAAATTATGTTCCAGATGACGAGCATCTTACGCGTATTGCACTTCTTGAATTGTAATGTAAGTATGTTGTTCGTATTCTGCTTCATTTGTGCTCTCGTTCGTAATACTGAGTGGGGTGAATGATTCCATATTTGGTTTTGTTTCATATGAAATACACACATCAAAAAAAGTTTTGCATCACCCCGGTTCACCAGAACTCCTGAAGATAAACGTTGACTGTGGATATTGTATCAGAGATAAAGTCCCTTTGACTGTTCAGAGACGTCACTAAACCCACCCAAAGATGTAAACAACCGAGCTTGAGCAGCACCTATTAGACGTAGGGGGTCCGACAGCCAATCAGTTCCAGTCATTCCACCAGGAAGGAAGTACGCGGCTCGTGTTGTCTGTAGTTCAACCATGCCTAGACGGTGTGGTAGATTCTTTTATGCGTTTGTCTATTTTTGGTTTGTCTGTTGTCGATGTATTATGCTCGCAGTAAAAGATCGTAACAATGTGATAAAATTGTCCCTGATAGCGCTGTTAAAAGAATTACTGTTTGTTGCGCGCATGAAGAGTCTTGGGAGAGACGGCTGGATATTTTTAGCAACTATTCATACATGAGATTGCAGGTTCGAGTGCTGTTGTCCACGTCTCTTCCCGTACACGTCGCATTCAGTCTGAAACAATTCTGCTGTTTCAATACTTCCAAAAATACTAATAAAGGTCGTGACGCTCACCTTTGTTCTCATGAAATAATAACGGTTTATTGTGTCTCTTGTACAATTCTCCACAAACATCAAAAGAGGCAAACAGAAAACTCTAGTTACCCTTGGTTACGAGTAAACCACAGAGAGAGTAATATTCCGAGTCAACGATATAATTATCATAGTCTCTCAGATAACGTCTTTGCCACTTAGCTTTCTCACAGTCGATTCAGTAAATTACATATTTATTACAATACCGCGATTTTATCGCGCCGCATTGTTACTTTGTGCCAGGAAGGTCTCTCAACGAGGGAAGTGTCCAGGCATCTCGGAGTGAACCGAATCGATGTTGTTCGGACATGGAGGAAATACAGAGAGAAAGGAACTGTCGATGACATGCCTCGCTCAGGCCGCCCAAAGGCTACTACTGTAGTGGATGACCGCTACCTACGGATTATGGCTTGGAGGAATCCCGACAGCAACGCCACCATGTTGAATTATGGTTTTCATGCAGCCAGAGGACGCCGTGTTACGACTCAAACTGTGCGCAATAGGCTGCATGAGGCGCAACTTCACTCCCGACGTCCATGGCCAGGTCCATCTTTGCAACCACGACACCATGTAGCGCGGTGCAGATGGACCCACAACATGCCGAAAGGACCGCTCGGGATTGGCATCACGTTCTCTTCACCGATGAGTGTCGCATATGCCTTCAACCAGATAATCAGCGGAGACGTGTTTGAAGGCAATCCGGTCAGGCTGAACGTCTTACACACACTGTCCAGCGACCGCAGGAAGGTGGACGTTCAAAATGGTTCAAATGGCTCTGAGCACTATGGGACTTAACATCTGAGGTCATCAGTCCCCTAGAACTTAGAACTACTTAAACCTAACTAACCTAAGGACATCACACACATCCATGCCCGAGGCAGGATTCGAACCTGCGACCGTAGCAGTCGCGCGGTTCCGGACTGAAGCGCCTAAAACCGCTCGGCCACTACGGCCGGCCGGTGGATGTTCCCTGCTGTTTTGGGGTGGCATTATGTGGGGCCGACGTACGCCGCTGGTGGTCATGGAAGGCGCCGTAACGGCTGTGCGATACGTGAATTTCAACCTCCGACCGATAGTGCAACCATATCGGCAACATACTGGGGAGGCATTCTTCTTCATGGACGACAATTCGCGTCCCCATCGTGCACATCTTGTGAATGACTTCCTTCATGATAACGACATCGCTCGACTAGAGTGGCCA
Source organism: Schistocerca nitens (assembly GCF_023898315.1). Lineage (NCBI taxonomy): Eukaryota > Metazoa > Arthropoda > Insecta > Orthoptera > Acrididae > Schistocerca > Schistocerca nitens. The sequence goes on along the minus strand of NC_064616.1, from coordinate 963,599,742 downwards.
ACATGTTCTCCATACATGAACCATATCGAACATGCCTGGGATAGATCGAAAAGCGCTGTTTATGGACGACGTGACCCACCAACCACTCTGAGAGGTCTACGCCGAATCGCCGTTGGGGAGTGGGAAAATCTCTACCAACAGTGCCTTGATGAACTTGTGGATAGTATGCCACGACGAATACAGGCATGCATCAATGCAAGAGGCTGGCTATTAGAGGTACCGGTGTGTGTACAGCAATCTGAACCACCACGCCTGAAGGTCTAGTTGTATGGTGGTGCAACATGCAATGTGTGGTTTTCATGAGCAATAAAATGGGCGAAAATGATGTTTAGGTCTGTATTCCAATTTTCTGTACAGGTTCCGGAACTCTCGGCACTGTGGTGATGCTAAACTGACGTCATCGTTCTTACTCACTGAGTATGCAAAAAGACAACACAAACACTGTACGAAAATCATTGTGTCTTGGAATACGTTCGAACTAGTGACCTCCGTCTTACCGCCATAGATCCATCTGTAACAGTAAATCGGCCGAACACATTTTTTCATTTTATTTAGACATATATGTCTAAGTGAGAACTGGTCTCTGTCACATGCCTGCTATAGGCGCTACCTACTGGCATTTAGACAAATGTTTATTCAGGGACACACACAGACACGCATAGGCGAGCACTTACTCAAGGCAAATTGTTGATTTCATGGGCAGGATTCGAATCCACAATCTCCGAAAAACCTCTTAGTGTTTTGGTCCCTTCGGCCTCCACAAGTCGGACCCACGTTGGCTTAAGGGCAGATGTAAGCAGCAAGAATCTTTGAATAGGTCTTCGTCATTCTCACACAACGGCCACTTCTTTTGACGGAAATATGTTTATTCCTTCTCATTCATCAGTATAAGAAAGGCAAGCAGAAATCACATCACGGGTAGTCAGTCACAGTTTCTCACTGAGAGCACTCAGTTTGAGGCACAACCGTCGCTCTTGTTTGTAAGATGGGTGCTTATTCTAGATTTGAGAACAGCTACATAAGTTGAAACGACAAGTTTAATGTCGCAAATTTTAGCAAAAAAAATTATAGCTTTTACAGAGTTTTTTACTCGATGACATAAAAACAGTGCAATGGATAATGCATCTCACCAACATCAAAAAGTGAAATAATCCTCTATTGTATATATCAACTCTCTGAAAGAACATTAATCCTAAGCACAATAATATGAAAGTTTAATTGGAAGTTTCGTTACAAAATTGCTCCTACTCATATGTTATGATGTTGGTCAGTACTATGAAAATCGTCCGATTCTGGTTCAAAGGTCGCTACTATTTAGGACGACAATCAAATATATGGTGGCTGGTTAGTTATGTGACAAATTTGAGAGCAAGATTACCCAAGGCCGCTCGAGTTTACAGTGGACGCAAGCTGGTGAACCAACAAAATTTACGCCTCTGCACGTGGTATTTACCTTACGCTACGACAATCTACCGACTGCAAGGCTGCTCTCTCCCACTGAAATTCCTACAAAACTAATGAGGCCTTTGCTGAACTTTCCAGCAGAAACTTTCCCTGTGTTTCTCGTTATCCGAGAAAACATGTACTCAGCCCTAGTCTTAGTATGTGGCGATATACATGCACATGGTTGGAACAGAATGCATGTTATAGTGTCCTCTCAGTTCTCACAAGAACAAGTAACTAATTTGGCTGGTTCGTTTCTCCACAGTTGGAGCTCAACGTTGCTACAGCTAATCTCTTGCTGGATTGCAGCCGCTGTGAACGCAGTGTCCACACAAATTTCTTCTCTGCGCCACACAGAGTGTTAAGCGCTCCATTCTGCACTTGATGCCATTTCAGAGAATAGCCCCCAAAAATTTCTCCCTTGCCCTACTCATGGCAGAACTTCCTCCCCCACTTGGGTTCAGTTGTTCTTCATGTCACAGCCTTTTTCGAACGAAAAGAGCATTCCTCTTATTTTATGGAAACTCTCTCTCTACCAATCACAATGTCCCTTCTATCAAACTGCGTCGAAACTTCAGTATTTTTTCCTTCCCAGTGCGTTTCCACCAATCGGATCTCTTGTGCCCGTTCTAGATTCGCTGGTCACATGATCGAAATGCGTTACTAGTTTTTGTTCGTATCGCATTGGAATTCCGAAATGCAGCTTTCTAAAGCTTTTTTCTCTGTGCCTTGTGCCGATGTGCCGCTACACGCGGGCCTCCCCCCTGAATCACCTGGTCGGGGTCGCTGACCTTCCTCCTGCCACCCCTTTAAGTGGTTTCCGTCACAACCCCTGCAGCCTGCCTTCACTACGCTGTTGTCCGCCTGGCTTTTCAAACTAAAAATGACTCGCATTGCTGTTCCACCTTCCGCTCAAAGAGACATGCATTGTATAGGAATGGTGTGTTAATTACCATCGATTTACTGTCATCCCTTTTTGCATTACATACTGATAGGCAAATGTTCTCATAACTGCCCAGTTACATTAAGTGTCATATTCACCTTCTCATTGTGATGTATAAAGCTCTTTTAATATTTAGTATAATTTAAACAGTGGTTTGATTCAGTCTCCTTCCTTTACCTCACATTTGATTTTCTGATATTTTGTACAATTCCATTGAACTAATCTAAGGAATTTTTTCTTTCGAATACAGTTGACTGCATTTAAAAACGTTATTGAAATTCAAACAATGTGAGTATATATTTGTAAATTTGTATCATCTAAACATTCCCTGTTTTAGTTTTGAGACTGTTCTATTTTGTTTAGCTAATTTATGTTAAATGATGATGGATGTATTGAAGTTGGGGAAACCTTCATTTAATATTATCCTCCCCTTTTGTAATAAGTGGTACTATTTTCTCTTGTATTACTCATTATCGAAAACATGTTTAATTCTTAGAATTAAATTTTATCAGCTATGTCTCAACCTTTTTCATGATTTCACATCTATAATCCTATTTCTGAACCTACTTACATTCTCGAAAACTATTAATTCTATGCATAATGACTTCACAAAAATTATTCAATTTGACTTTCACAAACTTTGAATTTCTAATCCTAATTCTACTTTACAAAATTTACATTGACATCTTGGAATAGCTAAACCCATTCATGTTTATATAACCTACATATTTTAATGAACACATTACACTAGAATCTTACCCTCAAAATGTTAATAGTAGCTTCTCATTAATGTAACATGTTGAAAAACTGCAATATTCGAAAATATTATTGACTTGTCAAGATAAACTACAAAAACACCGTTAATAATGATGTATAACTAACACATAAAGACTTTACATTAACAAATTTTTAAACACAATAAGAATTTAAATTATTTTCTTTTTTGTCTAGGTAGTAGTCTGTCACAGACAGCTCTTTCTCCTATCTTTGACATGGTTCACTTTTCTCTTCAAGTGTTTCGTCGTGTTTCCGTCGAACGTGGAATAATGGTCGGCTGCGTGCCTCACTGTGTCTCCGTGGAGCACGGGATGATGCTTGGTATGCGTCTCGCCGCGTTACCATTGAGTGTCTCATCATGGTCGGCCCGTGCCTCACCGTGTTCCCGTTGAGTAGGGACGACTGTCAGCAGAGAGAAAGGTCTGAAGGTCTGTGTTGTGGCGTAACAAGCTAGTCACGCCACACTGAGGAGGAAGCCGAAAGGCACGCGTACACACACGCCGACTGGCGTCAAGTCTGGAACAAGATACGTATTGAATACTATAAAGGAAATACGTATCTTTGGAATATACTTAACTTTTAATGCTTCCTTTGGTACATCTCTCTTGACTATACAAATGAGACTCGTAAGATACATGCACTGATACAATTGGCGCCTTGCTAAGTCGTAGCCATTAACTTAGCTGAAGGCTATTCTAACTGTTTCTCGGCAAATGAGAGCAAAGGCTTCGTCCGTATAGTCGCTAGCAATGTCGTCGTACAACTGGGGCGAGTTCTCGTACGTCTCTCGAGACCTGCCGTGTGGTGGCGCTCGGTCTGCGATCACACAGTGGCGACACGCGGGTCCGACATGTACTAATGGACCGCGGCCGATTTAAGCCACCACCTAGCAAGTGTGGTGTCTGGCAGTGACACCACAGTCTGAGTGTGTCCCGATTGCGCGGTAGCCTTTCTTCCATTATGCATATGCCTGTGGTGCTGTTGAATTGGAGATCCATTAATGACAGTCAAAACTTTTATGCTTCAAAATTCGTCAAATCCTTATGCCGGTTCACCGTTATTCATTTCGTCTGTAGATTTCCATATGAGATGTTATCTTCTTTTTTTTTTTTTTTTTTTTTATGTCATCTGAAGGTGTTGCAATCTGCCATAACGAACATCGAATATTTATGCTGTTGGAACAGTTAAATTAGATTCTCATTGGTAGTTAAATGTAATAATGGTCTTCTATAGGAAGGGATTTGAAAAGGTTTCTTGATTTCTTATGGCCCAGGCTCTTCTTTCTTCCAGACCTTCTGCGTTGTGTCTTCTGTTCTTGGTGAATCTTGCTGTCTTCTTACTTGTGTCTTCATTTTTCTCTGGACTGAGAATTAGAATTGAAGACCTGATTAACATCGTTATCGTTTATCCGTTCTTATGGCGTCTTCTTTGGAGTTGTTGTGTATTCTTCATTGTAATCGGTTGTTCATCTAGATAAGTTGAACAGCCTTTCATCTTTTTCGTGCTCCGTCCCACATGTTTTCAGGGATTGTCCCGCAGCTGTTAAATTTCGCATGGTGTGATGACAGTTTCCGCTATTCTGCACACTGAGTTATCAACAAAGTTAATTAAAGAATGTGTTTCTGAGCTAAGTAACATATTAAGCTATCTGTGTAACCAGTCATTTATCCATGGAATATTTCCTGAATGGTTGAAATATGCTGAAGTTAAGCCACTGTTGCCAGCATTCTCAAAAATTTTAGAAAAAGTAATGTATAATCGGCTTTATAACCATCTTAATTTCAAATAGCATACTGTCAAAGTCACAGTTTGGATTTCTAAAGGGTTCTGATATTGAAAATGCTATCTACACCTACATTGAAAATGTGCTTAATTCATTAGACAAAAAATTGCAGGCAACTGGTATATTTTGTGATCTGTAAAAGGCAGTTGACTGTGTAAATCACAATATCCTTTTAAATAAATTAGAATATTATAGTGTAACAGGAAACGCTGCAAAATGGTTCAAATCTTATATCTCTGGCAGGAAACAAAGGGTGTTATTAGGAAAGAGACATGTATCAAGCTGGCGAAGAGTTCTCGGGCTTCCAGCCGGGCGGCGTTGTCTTCAAACTGCGACGTTTCGACGAGTGACATACTCATCATCTTCTGGCGAAGTGCCGAGACTTTGCGGATGCCGGTCCCTTTATACCTGCGGTGTGCCCCCCACCACCTGGCCGCGGGAGGCTGGGTCCAGAGGAGCCGGCGGGCGGGGTGGAGGGGGAAGCGGGTGCGCCGTTCGTGTCTCCGTCAGAGCATTCTGATCGCGTCTCGTGAGCTGGTCGGTTCTTGTTGCGTTCCTGGCGTATTGCGGCTAATGCTGGATTCCAGGCCGCGCTCAGTTGATAGCCTTCGTCCCTGTTCACAAGATTCTCGTGGACCCGTATTTCTATTGATTCTTTAATGACGCTATCCCAATAGCTCCCGGCTCGGCACAGCACCCTGGTGTTTTCCAAATCAAAGGTGTGGTTTTCTTTGATGCTATGTTCAGCTATAGCAGATTTCTCTATCTGTCCAAGTCGAACATGCCTGATGTGTTCCTCGCACCTTTTAGAGATGCAGCGCTGCGTTTGACCAATGTACTGCACACCACATTCGCAGGCAATGTTGTATATATCAGGTGTGTTTAGTTTGAGTGGGTCTTTAGCTGAGCCCAGCAGCTCTTTCGTCTTCGGCGGTGGTCGGAAGACGGTATTTATGTTTGATTTTCTTAATAGCCTCCCGATTTTGGCTGATGTGGGCCCCAAATATGGAAGAAAGGCGAGTCTCTTGTTAACTTCCTCTTCCTGAAATTTGTCAGCCTGTCTCCTCTTGAAGGCCCTGCCAATCTGTGTTTCACTGTACCCGTTTTTCCGAAATACCTGTCTTAGGTGGTGTAATTCGTCTGAGAGGCTTTCTTTGTCACAAATGACGTGCGCCCTATGTACCAAGGTGGTCAGTACTGACTGGCGTTGCGCCGGATGGTGGCAGCTGGTTGCATGGAGGTACAGGTCTGTGTGCGTCTTTTTTCTATATACTGAATGGCCCAGCGTGCCATCCGCTTTCTTCCTGATCAGTATGTCCAGGAATGGAATACAGCCATTCTCTTCTACTTCCATCGTGAAGGTAATATTCTCATGTATGCCGTTTAGGTGGTCCATAAACTCCTCCAGTGCCTGCCTGCCATGCTGCCAAATCACGAAAGTGTCGTCTACATAGCGGAAGAAGTGCCTGGGTTTACGGTGAGCAGTTTGTAGTGCCACCTCCTCAAAGTGTTCCATATAAAGATTCGCGATCCCTGGAGCAAGGGGAGATCCCATGGCCACTCCATAATGCTCCCCATTGCACTTGAAGTAGGTGGTCGTAAGTGCATATTCAAAGAGCTTCACTGTTTCAGGCTCGAAGTGCTGATTAAGGAGCGCCAAGGCGTCTTGTAGCGGTTCTTTCGTGAACAAGGAGGTGACGTCGAAGCTCACGAGTAGGTCATCACTCTGTATTCGGATGTCCTTCAGTATTCTAACGAAATCCGCTGAGTTTTTCACATGATGACTGCAGTGTCCCACCAGTGGTTTCAATAGTGTCGCCAGGTATTTGGCCAGTCCATAACTGTGCGAGTTGATAGTGTCCAGAATCGGCCGTAGAGGCACCCCATCTTTGTGAATCTTGGGCAATCCATACATGGGATGGCGGCCGAGTAGGTTGCAGTGTGATGTGGCTCCGCATTCAGATGCAGATTTTCTCGGTAAAAATTTGATTGTGGACACTGATTTTTAATTATCGTGTACCGGGAGTGTTATCTTACACAGTCCGTTCTCGTTTACTCTTTAAATACTGTAAATAAAACAGAGAGAGTGATTAAAGTGCTTCTAGTGCGTTCGTCGTGTGTAACGCGTCAACGGAGACGCCGTCGCCCTTTCGCTGGCCGAGCGCGTGTCGGTTTCGCCAGTCAGCCGCGTCGGTTCTCGCGTGTCAGCACTCCGCGCCGCGCGCTGCGACACCCCGCCGGCCGCAGCGGAATCCGACGCGTCGGCAGCGTCCACCAGCTGCCCCGCGCCACGCCGTCGACGTCAGCAGTAGCGGCCACCAGCTGTGCTCCCTGCTGTTGGTAAACAACCGCCTGCCTACCTTCGGCCCTGGATTCCAGCCGACGAAGCAGCGACACCACCACACCAGAGGCCGACGGAAGAGGAAGGAAAGCATGGGGTAAGACGCTAGCTGGAGCCATCAGCGTCACACCAGGTATGGAACACACGGAGGAAGAACTTGTGCCCATGTCCCCCAGTCAAAAGATAGCAGCCATAGACAAAATATTGAGTGAAATAGGAGCAGAGTTGAAAGCTAAGCATGTTTCATCTGCCCTGTTAACCGTCATTAGAGACAAAGTGTTTCCCTTGGCTTTCGAAATAACTAGCCTCGAAGCTAAACTGTCCTGCCGAAACGATGAAAATAGGCGACTAAGACTAGAACTACATAGAGCCTCGAATCCAGTCAAAGACTTACAAATACAAACTTTGCAAGAAGGCTGAGAAATTAGAGAACGAAAATAGGGAATTGAGTGTAGCGAACCAAGACTTGCAGCAACAAATAAGAGAACTAACTAATAAAGTCACACAACAAGCACAGACACAAGCACAGACACTGACATACGCTGCCGCCTTAACTATAGAGCCCAAAACCAAAGAGGCTCGAAGAATAGAACGGGCTAAAACAAAACAGGCCACAACCCTCCATATCAAATCGACAGAAAATCAAGACGCCAAAGCTGTCCGACAGACCATCACCGAGAATATAAATCCCAGGAAAGAGAATATACATATAAAATCAATCAGAACCACACAGACTGCAGTTATAGTAGAAACGGAAACACAGGAGGACTGTCGAAAAATAATAGAAAAGACTAAAGACCTGCACACCATTGTCTGTGAAGGACCGCGAAAACGCAAGCCACTCGTGGCAGTATATCACGTGCCAGGTACACTTACCGACGAAGAGTTTCTAGAAAGCCTTTACGAGCAGAATCTAAGCGGTGACACCACGAAAGAAGACTTCGACAGAGAGGTCAAAATAAGATTCAAAACAGGGCCTAGGGGAAGGGGTTTCAGTCACCAGATACTGGAGGTCAGCCCACACCTGTACAGAGCCCTTACAAGAAGACAGAGAGTCTACATAGACTTCGAATCACTTTCTGTGAAAGACTATACAGTAGTAAACAAGTGTTTTAAGTGTTGCGACCTAGGACATACGACTAAAACCTGCAGAAAAACCGACGTCACGTGTGCCAAGTGCGGCAACCAAGGACACAAGCGCAGTGAGTGCAGGTCCGCGGTTTGCGTCTGTATTCCCTGCAAATACAGAGGCCGCGTCTGCAATAAAACAAAAGGAGGTGATTGTCAGACCTATAAACAGCTGCACGACCGGCTCCTGGACAGTATAGACTATGGCAGCTAAAATCAGCACACACGCAAGAAACACGAACGCCCAAAGCCAATCACCCAAAACACATAAATACAAATCACCGTCAACATTACAGAGAAGCTACCAAAGAGCAATTTCCTGGAGAAGACAAATGGATCTTCTGCCGGAGAATTACGTCGATAATGAACCCATCCCGCCCCTAACACACTCAACGACGTTACAGGATAGCTGCATTAATACGATAGAATACATAGATGACATGATAATCTGTGGTTCCATCCACTACGAGGTGGCAAAGCAAATTAAAAGACAGTTACACCACTGGATAAACTTCCAAATAACATTAATGCAGAGGATAGATGAGTTGGAAGATGAGCTTACATATATTGTGCACAAGAAAATGTACAAACAAAACCGACATACTCCCTCACAATTTCTCCCAGCCGAAGTACATCACACCACACATACACAGGATGAATACAAACCAGAATCATCATCACATGGAAAACCCTACGACACACGTAAATGTGAACAGTACATCAAACCAGTCAAATTTGTCTCGGGAGGCACTCTTCACCCCGGGAAAAAGGAACAAGGAACAGACAGGCATGCAGTCCCTGAATCAAAACACATCGAAACACTCAGGCTACAGACCAATACAAAACTCAAAACTACTGGACCCAGACTTATAAAAGTAGACCAATTAGATGAGGACAAATCTGAGGGAGAGACATGTGACATTTGCAACGATGTCAACGTGCGTCTAGCAACAACCTCCACTCCAAACACAAACAAAGACAACATAACACAAACAGTCAGTCCCATACAAATCACCACCATCGCCGACACCACGCCAGCAAGCACCACCAACATCAGTGAAAAACGTGTGATTGCAAACAGCATTGAAGAGGCGTGTGACAAAACGGAAAGTAACCGTGTGACATCCCAAAGAGGTCTTAAAATGTCCCCCAATCAGCGGCCAACACCAAGCCACAATCCCTCCAGTACCACCTCAGAGACCGCAACAGAAACCAGCACCAACAGCAAGCCAGCTGCACCTAATTATGATAATTTAGAACTTAACTTACTTTTAAGTAGGCTAGAGAAAAAAGAGATAATGCAGACAGCGCAGCGGATGCTACTTAGATTGTGCCATCCAAAGGGAGATTCTCTCTGTTTTCCAGTAACTGAGCAAACAGACAGAATCATCCTAAAGACAGAAAATATTCCTACATCAGCAGAGCCGCTACTCGATCTCATGCTCCAGGTCTGCCTGCGCAGGTCAGAATCTTTCGACTTGGACAAAATATATATAGACCATGTAAGAGCACACGGACGAACATATTTTGATTACTCACAGACTGGCAGTAAATGTTTTGTACACGTAAAACACCCAGAACACATAGACAAAAAATGAATATCTTACAACATAATACAAAAAACAGTACGACAGTCAGCGCGGAAATCCCTAAAATAGCACAAGACCTGCAGGCAGACATTATGTGCTTACAAGAACCCTATAACAGAAACGGGCAACTGATATCTCTACCAAAACATGCTACCACAATAACAGGCAGCAATGACTGTAAGGCTGCAATAGTAATTCTAAATAGAACTTATAACATAGTTAAGGTAACACAATTATGCAATCAACACTTGGTTACCATAGAGATAACTAACGGGAACGTCACATGGGTTATTGCATCCATGTACGCCCAATACAGCCATAAAATACAGCCATATGCAGACTACATCAGAGACCTAGTAATGTATTCCAGAGGCAAAAAATTAGTGATAAGTGCTGAAATTAATTCCAGATCGACCCTCTGGAACTCAGACAGAACAGATGACAGAGGACGCATAATCACCGATCTAATACAAGAAAAACAATTACATGTAATGAATACGGAAGGACCTATACCAACATGTGCAGGGTTCGATGGTACGCGCAGTAATATCGACTTCACGCTAGCAAATAATGCAGCAATGGCATACGTAACAAACTGGACTGTACACGACAACATAACCAGTAGTGATCATAATGTCATAACATACACACTAACTCACACTCAGAACACAATGACCAAATCACACAACAGACACTTGCTGTTGCACAAAGCAGACTGGAACAAATTAACGGAAATTATCCAACGACACGATCTAGAAAACATCAATGGAAGTATCGATTATAGAGCACACAAGTTAACACAGGTGATACAACATGCACAAAACACATCAATACCGACAGCAAAGGACACAAATTGCTCACCAGTACCATGGACCAACGAACTTACGAGACTCAAACAAGACGCAAGACGCAAGACGCAAACGAAAATTATATCAAAGGGCGATAGCCGATAGGGACCGACGAATAAGACTTGAAGCATATAGGCATGCACAAGACTTATACAGACAGACCCTATACAACACGCGTAGACAACAATGGGAGCTATTTGTAACAACACAAACAGAGCAAAATATATGGGGGGAACCATACAAAATACTGACAGAAAAGATAAAAACCCCACTATTTCTGGGAACGCTAAGGCAGGATGACGGCACGATGACGAGGGGATGGAGGAATACAGCGGAGTTTCTGCTGTATAAACTGCTCCCTGACGACGTTAACGATACAGACACACAATATCATGCAATACTAAGAGAAAACCTACACACACCATACAACACTGCAACTGTCACCTGTCCTTTTGCGCAAGAAGAGGTTGCGCTAGCAATCTCAGAGCTCAAAAACAAAAAAGCACCTGGAAACACTGAAAAAACTAGCACCGCAGATCACCCCGTTCCTAACAACGTTACTGAACGATGCCTTACGGCTGGGCAGGGTACCTACAGTATGAAAAACCTCCAAAGCAGTCATTATTAAGAAATCAGCGGACAGGGATCCTTCAGATCCAAAGACTTACAGGCCAATATGCCTAATAAACACCCTAGCAAAGATTCAGGAGAAGCTACTGTGTAAGCGCCTGCAAACACACAGAGCTCTCAGGGGTATGAGCCTACACCAGTTCGGTTTCAGATCTGGCAGATCAATAGATGATGCCATCAACCAGGCCCTGCACATAGTTAACACCACAAAACAGAAATACGCCATGGCAATAATGATTGACATTGCCGGAGCATTTGATAATCTTTGGTGGCCAGCACTGTTTCAGAGGCTAAGACATCTGGAGGTACCGCAATCACTGTACAACAGTTTTCTGGACTACTGTAAAGACCGAGTAGTCGAATGGCAGATGGACAGCCGGAAAGTAATTAAAAGAATTACCAAAGGCTGTCCTCAAGGGTCGATCTGCGGCCCCATCTTCTGGGACATAACAATCGAACCCCTCCTACAACTTCTGGATGGGGATGACAGGTCAGACGGAATTGTCGCCTACGCAGATGACCTATTAGTTGTAGTCACTGCAAACAACAGAGCCCAGTTAGAAGAGAAAGCCAGTGGATCACTACAAACAATTACTCAGTGGTGTCACAACAACAAACTCAGGATAGCCGAAAACAAAACAACATACACTTTACTGAAAGGATCACTCCAAAGGAATCCTTCGGTTAAAATTGGGGACACAAACATCAAACGAGCACGCATTACGCGCTATCTTGGGGTACACATAGATGAAAAATTGAATTTCCACGAACACATAAGGCTGACAACAGACAAATCAGAAAAAATACTCCACAAACTGGTGAGGCTAAATTCAAAACAGTACAGACTACCTCTACCAGTCATACGTACATACCACTGTGCGCTCTTCGAATCAGTACTCAGCTTTGCAGCTAGCACGTGGGCACATAGACTGAACGCGGTCACCAACAAAACATCCGTCAGACGAGGGCAGAGAAGTGTCCTACTTAGGCTATCTGGAGCCTTCGGTACCACCTCAGCGGATGAACTGTGTGTGGTGCTCGGAATATGCCCCATAGATACCACGATCAAATACAGAGCTGCGAGGTACTGGTTAAAGGTGGGGAGACTAGATAATGTACACACAATAACCGGTGTGCCCATAGAGACGATACGTCACCTTAAAAGTTGGCGTTTGGATACATGGCAAGGTGAGTGGGATGTAAGTGATAAGGGACGTAGGCTGCACGACTTCCTCCTTGATATAAGGGAGCGGTTGAGAATGAGACTTATCGATCCCAGCCGCGGTATGGTACATTTCTTAACCGGGCACGGACCTTATCCCACGCACTTAAACCGCATGAGTCTGAGGCAGACACCTACATGCACATGCGGGGAAGAAGGTTCCCCAGAACACACTGTCTTTTTCTGCGGGCAATACACGAACAATAGACATACACTACACTTAGATTACACAGATACAGACATAGATATATACACAGCAATAAGAGACGAAGAACAATGGGCACAATTAAACGCACTGACAAACAGTATTTCAAAAACAACACATGAAGAGTATATGCGGACACGACATCACAGACATGCCTATGTGCAGCGTAACAGAAATCTCCAGAGGATGGACAGCGATACCCACAGTGACAGCGAAAATAGTGAAAATGAGGAGGAACAGGAAGAGGAAGCTGAGATGTGACAGTAAATAAGCAAACTGCTGGCAATCTAGCCAAGAAAACACCAAATGCTGTAGAATGGCTGGCTCTGAGCACTATGGGACTCAACTGCTGTGGTCATAAGTCCCCTAGAACTTAGAACTACTTAAACCTAACTAACCTAAGGACAGCACACAACACCCAGCCATCACGAGGCAGAGAAAATCCCTGACCCCGCCGGGAATCGAACCCGGGAACCCGGGCGTGGGAAGCGAGAACGCTACCGCACGACCACGAGATGCGGGCAAATGCTGTAGAAGGATGCGCACCTAATGTAGTTAATACATAGGATTAGTAACAAATAGGATAAGAAACACTATTTCTCTACTAATAACCATTTGTGTGTGTGTGTGACTGGCGGTCAATGGCTCGCTGAAACCATTCCGAGGTATTCACCGTCAATCACACTCGGTGATGGTACTAACATATCTCTCATCTATCCTATCTTCTTTTTATATTCTTCTTAAAAACAACAAAATTTTATTTTATATTTCAACCTCAAATTATTGTTATTTTGAATCATTCTTTGTAAATGTTGTAGATAAAACAAAAGGAAAGAAAACTGTAAAAAGACGAGAAACGAAAATTGTAAGATGTACGACCTGTTTTAACATCAGGTAACAGGTCTATAATTTGGCAATAAATAAATAAATAAAATAAATAAATAAATCCACACAGGCGCGGTGTCGTTGGCGCTCTGGGATACAGCCGTTTCTGCACTGCCTCTGGTAGATCTGAGTCCTTCAGTAGCGCCACGGTTTTCCTGGTCATCGTCGATGTAGGGTCCTTGTTGAGTTTCCTGTAGGCTGGGTCTTGCAGCAGAGAGCAGATTTTCTGTTGGCAGTCGACTGTGCGAATCAGCACCGTCGCATTTCCCTTGTCTGCTGGGAGGACCATGATGTCAGCATCATCACAGATTGGCAGGGCCTTCAAGAGGAGACAGGCTGACAAATTTCAGGAAGAGGAAGTTAACAAGAGACTCGCCTTTCTTCCATATTTGGGGCCCACATCAGCCAAAATCGGGAGGCTATTAAGAAAATCAAACATAAATACCGCCTTCCGACCACCGCCGAAGACGAAAGAGCTGCTGGGCTCAGCTAAAGACCCACTCAAACTAAACACACATGATATATACAACATTGCCTGTGAATGCGGTGTGCAATAAATCTCTAAAAGGTGCGAGGAACACATCAGGCATGTTCGACTTGGACAGATAGAGAAATCTGCTATAGCCGAACATAGCATCAAAGAAAACCACACCTTTGATTTGGAAAACACCATGGTGCTGTGCCGAGCCGGGAGCTATTGGGATAGCGTCATTAAAGAATCAATAGAAATACGAGTCCACGAGAATCTTGTGAACAGGGACGAAGGCTATCAACTGAGCGCGGCCTGGAATCCAGCATTAGCCGCAATACGCCAGGAACGCAACAAGAACCGTCCAGCTCACGAGACGCGATCAGAATGCTCTGACGGAGACACGAACGGCGCACCCGCTTCCCCCTCCACCCCGCCCGCCGGCTCCTCTGGACCCAGCCTCCCGCGGCCAGGTGGTGGGGGGCACACCGCAGGTATAAAGGGACCGGCATCCGCAAGTCTCGGCACTTCGCCAGAAGATGATGAGTATGTCACTCGTCGAAACGTCGCAGTTTGAAGACACCGCCGCCCGACTGGAAGCCCGAGAACACTTCGCCAGCTGTATACGCCGGGAAAGCATACATTCACATGTATCAAGCTATCAGGCATCATCCAACTGGGAACTAATGACATGTGGGGTCCCACAAGGTTCCAGTTTGGGGCCCTTACTTTTTCTTGTGTATATCAATGGCCTTTCATCAGTAGCATTACCAGATGCCAAGTTCGATTTGTTTGCCGATGATACAAACATTGCAATAAATAGCAAATCAAGTGTAGTCTTAGAAAGATCAGCCAATAAAATATTTGTTGACATTAATCACTGGTTCCTAGCCAATTATTTGTCACTAAACTTTGAAAAAACACACTACATGCAGTTCAGAACTTGTAAGAGGTGTCCCACGAGTATATGCCTAACATACGATGACAAGCAGATAGAAGAAGTGGACAGTGTTAATTTCTTGGGATTACAGCTTGATAATAAATTCAACTGGAAAGAGCACACCACAGAACTGCTGAAGTGTCTTAACAAATCTCTATTTGCAATGCGAATTGTGTCAGACATAGGGGATATAAAAATGAAAAAGCTGGCATACTATGCTTACTTTCATTCCATAATGTCATATGGGATTACTTTTTGGCATAATCCATCAAACCAAGCTAAAGTTTTCCGGGAACAAAAACGTGCAGTAAGAGTTATATGTGGTGTGAACTCAAGAACCTCCTGCAGAAGCCTGTTTAGGGAACTAGGGATACTAACTACTGCTTCCCAATATATTTATTCCTTAATGAAATTGGTCATTAAAAATATACCACTTTTTCAAACCAACAGCTCAATTCATGGAATCAGTACTAGAAATAAGAATAATCTTCACAAGGATTTAAAGTCACTTGGTCTTGTACAAAAAGGTGTGTATTATTCAGGAACACACATTTTCAACAACTTACCAACAGCCGTAAAAAGCTTGACAACCAATGAAATTCAGTTTAAGAGAAGCCTAAAGGATTTATTGGTGGCCAACTCCTTCTACTCCATTGATGAATTTCTCAGTAAAACCAACTAATTTATATATATATATATATATATATATATATATATATATATATATATATATATATATATATATATAACTTCCGCACAATTTCAGTGCAGTAATGTGTTCATTGTAAATAAGTATTATAGTAGTTGTATTACACGTTTATTACCTTATAAATAAATAAATAAACTTTTTTATTTTAAATTCAGTGCATTAGGATTTGTAAAATGACTCTTTCATAGCGTTCATTAAAAAATGACGATCATTCCACTTGGGACCTGTGGAATGGTACATAAGCTTATTTGTTTTAGTTGTAAATATTTGCCATGTATTGTTGTTTTTCTGACATGTTCTATATCCTGGAGGACCTCCTCACTATGGATCAATTGGAATGAAAGTAAATCTAATCTAATCTAATCGAAACAGAAACGCGTTTCTTTTTCTTCCTGTGGTGAATCTAAGCCTCCGCTAGTCCTCGCCACAATATGTCCAACTCTGTTCTTTATCTCTTCCTATGGTGCTTTGCATAGCTTGCGACAGAAGTGCCAAGTGACGAATACTTTCGCAAAAACCCATTGTTATTACGCTTGTGTGTGGCTGCCATAGGAGTAAAGCTCAAGTCAGTGGTACATGTTGCTTGCATTCAGGCTGCGTTGTATTTCTCCAAACTTTTCCACAGAGGAGTTATCCTCTAGGAATGTCGTTTCCAACAAGGCCTCTTCTTTTGTTATCTCGTAAGCTGACGTACCAGGGACTCACACTCAGTGTTCCTTTCTCTCACGCCTAACCGCTCTCGTCAGTCTCGTCGTCGATCTGGCCGCAGTGATGCTGCACCTTGGCTGCACCTGACTTCATCTCCAATACTGAATATCTCCCTTATGTGATAATCTTACTTTCCTTACATCTTTGGATTACGCTATCAGCTTTACAAATATTAAACAAATTGTTTATATGACTTTACAAAAAGCATTATTTATTCTATCAAAACTTTATCTTCCCCCCTTTTTCTCATTTAATTTAATTCTACCACAAGATAAAGGTCATGGTTTCCTCATCTTCATCACGATGGATAGTAAGAGTGAGATTGATGGTAATGACGATTAGTAAGTTAGTAAATTTTTAATTGTTTACTCCTTTTTTTTCTAACTACAAGTACATTATGTCGTTTTGAAAACTTTGCACCTTGACTCCGACTCCAGCGTCTTTTTCTCTGCAATCTCATCTTTTTGTCCTTAGCTGTAACAGAACTTCGAGATACACTTTAATTGCCTTTCAAAAACCGTCTCTGTTGATCTGTTGTATTGTTTTTAACATCGTACTTATCCCTTCCCCCTCTTTTCTCGATCGCAAACTTTTACATTCCTATCTTCCCTCATCATACTCTTCAATATACAAATTTCTTCTAGGTGATCTTGACATCCTCCTATTCTACCTTCTACCACGAAATAACATGTTTCTTGCTTATCTGAATATTTCAATTCTCTTTCCTAATTATTACCTCCTAACGACTTCTTATACTTACTTCCCTCATATTTCTATTTCATTATCAGGTTGCGGTATCTTCCACAAATCTTATATGCTTCACATATTCCCCAAAATATCTCTTCAATTATTTGTTCACCGTCCTCGACGAAACAAATTTAAAATACCCATCTGTTTCTCCTCTAATCCTCTATTTCCTACCTACTTCTTCACTTCTTTTCTTCTACAAAAATCAACTTCCTCCTCCTTCACACTACGTCTTTAAGAGAGAATCTACTACGATTCCGTTAAACTATCCACATGCTGATCTCTATTTCTCTCCTTACAACTCTTTCCCCAGAACACATTTCGTTGGCCAAAGGTTTACATTAGTGGTTACTTTCCCGACTTTTCATCATCATTATTCTCTTACTTCTTACGAAAGTTATTTTATTTCATTAATCGAGGTAAGTACAAGTTAAAAGTTTTATCTGTGTGTATTTTCTTCTCTTTCCTACTTTTTGATTTCAGGACATTCAATGCAACTAAATTCTCGAGTGGACTCTTTTCTTCTTTTTTCTATCCTTTATATAGCTTTAAATGACTCACGTGGTGCAAACCTAATGTTTTTCCTGCCTTTGGGTTAATCAATTCGACAGCATTATCATGGAGTACTTTACTCACCTCCATGGGGCCTTCGTATACCGAAAAGAA
The DNA here is from genome assembly GCF_023898315.1 of Schistocerca nitens. Taxonomy (NCBI): domain Eukaryota; kingdom Metazoa; phylum Arthropoda; class Insecta; order Orthoptera; family Acrididae; genus Schistocerca; species Schistocerca nitens. The sequence goes on along the minus strand of NC_064616.1, from coordinate 963,581,709 downwards.
TTTGTGGCCCTGGTGTTTTCTCTTGCTAGAGAGATGGTGTGTTTTTACTAGTACCTTTTGTCCTGGTAAAAATACTTGGGTGTTTGCCGTTCTGTCCGCTCGGTCCTTTCTCTTTAACACAACAGCTTTCAGATTGCCCATTGCTAATTTTACTACATGCTGATGCTGTGCACGTGGTACTTGAGGCAATTTAATTATTTCTCGGATTTTATCTGGTGCTGGTTTATTTTTAAGAACAGTAATTGGGGGTAACAATGTACTGCTATGTGGCATTTCATTTATGACATCTTGGAAGTCAGACAAATGTCTGTCCCAGGTATTACGCTGCTTACTATAGTACAAACAACAGAGGATTCGTAAAACTTTCATCGTTCGTTCAGCTCTACAGTTTGGTCATTATCATTAGTTCTTGTACTACTGTCTATATTCACCGTTTCTGACTTCTGTTCATCATCGTTGGTCGATTCCCACTCAATCGAATCTCAGCATGCTGGTGTCTGTATTCGATCTCCCCTTAAACCTACTCCAAAATCTGGCTTATAAAAACTAAGTCTATTTACATGTTTGATTATACAATTAACTTCATTGCTCGATCGAATTACTTGTGACTGGTCTTCGTACCGTTCATCTCGACAATTTTGTCTTTTACCTGGGTTTGGTGGCCTCACCTCGTCGTCCTCTACTGGTTCATTTCGCATGTTTTGTCCTGCTGAAGCTTGATTTTCCCAACCTTTCTGCATTCTGGTCATTCCAGTTCCAGTTCTGAATAACCTGGATTTTGCTGCTGAAAACCTCTAAACCTTCTGCCTTCGTTTGCACGGGGATTGTATCTCGCATCATAGTTACCACCGTAGTTTCTAGGACCAAATCCCCATTGTAATTCCGTGGTCCCTCAAAACCATAATGGGCTATTACCTCTCCTTCCAAAACCATTACCTTCTCCTACGTTATTGCCGGCCGTTGTGGCCGAGTGGTCCTAGGCGCCTCAGTCCGGAACTGCGCTGCTGCTACAGTAGCAGGTTCGAACTTACGTTAGTTAGGTTTAAGTAGTTGTAAGTCTAGGGGACTTATGACCTCAGAGCGTACGTTATTATTACCATTGGAATTATTATTAAAGCCTGATTGGTTCCTGGTATTCCCTTTACTACTGTTTTCTCTAATTGTACATTTTTTGCGTCATCTTCACTGAATATGAATTAAAGTTCTCTCAACATTCCTTTAAATGCATGTATACTATCTCCTGCCCTACCACCCAACGACTGCTGATAACGTAATGGTAACTTCATTGTGCAGACCCGTATCAGTTCCCCATAACTGTATAGATTATCTAAACACTGATTTTTCGAAAAATCTAACGGGTTCCCTTTCTCCGGAATTTTCGAACAACTCATACTTTATTCTGTTTTGTGTTTCTGTGGACCAGTATCGCTCCAAGAAAGCAGATTCAAATTGTTCATATGAATGACAGTTCGCCGCTACTCTTTGAATGGTTTCCGCTATTGCGCCGTCCTTATGCCCACAAATGAAGTCAGGTTTATGGCTAAGTGGGCAATGCTCTGGTAAAGATAAGAAATTGAATTGCCGGCCGAAGTGGCCGAGCGGTTCTAGATGCTACAGTCTGGAACCGCGCGACCGCTATGGTCGCAGGTTCGAATCCTGCCTCGGGCATGCATGTGTGTGATGTCCTTAGGTTAGTTAGGTTTAAGAAGTTCTAACTTCTAGGGAACTGATGACCTCAGAAGTTAAGTCCCATAGTGCTCGGCCACCCTGGCCGGCCATGAGAGAACAACACAATTCTTTATTATCAGGACATTGTGGTACAAAAGCAATAAACATTAAAATAGCTCAAATGTTTTGGTGGCCGAGCCGCAAAGCCGACGTTTTCGAGTTTGTTTCACAATGTGATTCCTGTAACATACGGAATAATGTAGGAAAAAGTAGAGCACCATTGCAAGAACTGCCAGAGGCAAGTGAACCATTTGAAAGAGTAGGACTAGAGGTTGAAGGACCATTGCCTAAGACTAAAGATGGAAACAAATACACATTGACAATGTTAGATCATTTCTCTAGATACCTTCTCATGATACCAATACCTGATGAGAGTGCTGAGACTATAGCTAATGTTTTTGTAAAAGAGTGGATTCTTAAGTTTGGATCACCATTAAGTATAATTAGTGATCAAGGAACGAATTTTATGAGTGAATTACTTAAACAGACTTGTAAGCTAATGCAAATAACTCAGTTAATGACTACACCAGCACACCCTGAAGGAAATGAAGGAGTCGAGTTAGTCCACAGAACATTTATTAAAATGGTTAGCCATTATGTGGGCAGCAAACACAACAATTAGGATCCCTGTTTACCATACTTGGTAAGTTGTTACAGTGCCAAAATGCACAGCTTAACTGGCCTAAGTCAATATGAGACCCTGTATGGAAGAAGAATGCATTCACCCTTGGACTCTGCATGATCGACTGCCGGAATCATCAATGAACACGTAAGGGATCTAGCACACAAACTAAAGGATGCATGGAGGGGAGTGAAACAGTGAAACCATCAATCTTTTCTTCAGCAAGCAAGATATCACGACTGCCAAGCAGCAGTGCCACAGTATCGACTTGGAGATCTTGTGTATCTGAGCAACGTGGTGTTAAAGAAGAGTCAAGTCAAAAAGTTGAAGAAGTTTTGGAAAAGACCATATCCAATCGTGGAGATGTTTTCACCAGTCACTCTTAAGCTCCAACTACCCTTTCGTTCGATTGTCGTTCATGTCAATCAAGCCACTTCTGGGTAGATTTCCTGTAGCATCACAAGACGACGAGTATCGACCGAGAGGCAGACCTGCTGTTCTCAAACCCAGGAAGCGAGAATTGGGAGGTCGCAGTCCAGACTCTGAGGCATCGCCACGTTCCGAGCGATCCTGTTCCAGACACCGCTGCAATCTGCACAAACGTGTGTAGTGTGTGAGAGTGCAATGTGTGTGTGTTTATTTCATCCATGTGCTTATGTGAATGTGTTGTGAAAATTTAGTATTGAAGGTATTACACGAGTGCACAAGTGAAGCTAAACCTTTTATTCCATAGGTTACCACAAGCATTTAATTTATTCTATGTTCATTGTTAATTCTAGTATTTAGAACTAATTATCCATGTTCATTTTTATTCTAATGTTTGCTATGATAGCATATTCTACTAATGCTGTAATAATAGTACCACAGAGTACAGGTGTTTTGTTTGAACCACGATCAGACATAGTAGTTTCAACAAGTAATGAAAATCTTGTACTCAAGTACTATCTGAGTGAAATCCAGGAACAGGTCAATTCTGTAAAGAAGCAAATTGATCTAATTCGTTCCGTTAAGGGTAATGATACAATTTTGGAAATGGCTATTTCTTGTTATAATAACTGGATCACAGCCAAAATGCAGGTAGAGGCTACACTTCCTAATTGTGAACAAGAGACTTACTGTATTTTCAAGCTTTAGGACACAAAACTTTAATTAGGCGTAAACGTGCCTGGTTTGATTTTGGAGGGAGTATTCTTCGTACTGTATTTGGTACATTAACTTGTCGAGATCTACTGGAAGTTAAAGGCAAAATATTAGCTCTTGAACAACAGACTAGTACAGAATCAACTAACCTCTCTAATGAAATTATCGTATTAGAAATATGCAAAGAACCATTACTAACCGCACAGTTTTCATTGAAAAGATTGTAAAGGAATTTATCTCACATTTCCACGTAATTCGTAATGAAACGAACGCAAATATCCAAGAACTATTCCAAAGATTAAATGCTACGAGTGCACACTTAGATTAAAACACTCTTTTGTTAAGGAATACTGATAGTTTATCAAATGCTAGAATTTTTGCCCTAAACTTAAGAACAGCCTTAGAAAGTAGTTCAAATGATTGTTTGAGCGGTGTATACTACATCCAGAACAATATTTACAGATCCTACTATCAATTGAACGAAAGCTAGATGCAACATATACTATGATTTACCGTGTTAACTCTTACAATTTATATGCTTGCTACAAGTTAACCACCTCATACTGTTTAATGATTGAAGATGAAATAACTGTTATTGTTTCTATACCCATTGCTAGATCAATGCATAATTTTGAAATGTATAAGATTTATACTTACCCTGTGAAATGGAGACAGGCAGGTATTCATGTTAAGTATGTACTAAATGAATATCTACCGATCAGCAAGGATCGAAGATATTTTCTGTCCCTAAAGGAAAACGATTTGCATGTGTGTAAACGTACTCATAAGTTAATTCGCCCTGAATCGGCAGTATCCTTAGATAGTAGAGTGTACAGCTGTGAGGTAGAATTGTTTATGAAGCAACCTCCAAGAGATGATTGCCCTAGAATTTTAACGCATCTTTATCATCCATTTCTTAAATGATGTTCTGAAGGTATAATTTTCTCATTTAACTCCACCGTTGATGTCACATTTACATGTAAAAATTATGATACACCTGAGCTACCCTTTACAGTCAAGTTGAATAGTAGTGGATTAATCTTGAATGCCACACATTGCGATTTGTAATGTGAATTATTTGATGTGCCTACTGTATTGCCAACTACATTTCATGTAACTGGACATTTGCCATTAACGAGAATATTATCTGTTGGTTACAATGATTCATACATATTAATGTATGGAAAGCATTCCTTATCAAGTTTTTCTGAAGAAAATGATTTAATTAAGGATATCCATGAAAGTGTAATTTCTTCCAATAATGAGTTAAACTTCATTGAAGCAGCAAATAGAATTAAGTCCTTCGATTCATCCAGTAATGTTAACGCATACTTGATTGTCAGTATTGTGTTTTCATTGCTTTTATTAATTTGTCTTTTGTCGACAGAATTTGTCATTTATGAAATTGTCATCTCTGTACCGAACGTTACTGTGTATGCAAATGAAATACATGTTGCAATGTCTTCTGATGCCACGAATGGCTAAATAAATTCATAACGCCCAGGAGGTCGTTTTGAGCCACCAATGGTTGCTCTTTGTCTCTGGGGAGAGTGATGTAACAGTCGAAGGGTTTGTATGTAGCCGTCCAGTACGTAACATGTGTTCGCCAGCCGACCTATCTTGGAATGCTGACAATTTTCTTGATCAGTAGACGTGCGTCTGGCTGCAGTGCGCCACAGGCGAGGAAGCCAATGGCCACCTTCCGCAGCGCGCCGTATAACTAGCGCCGCCTCGGGCGCGAATATGTCTCTTTTTCTTAGCTCATCATCGAGCCTTTCGATACGACCATAATTAGCCAGTGTTAGGATGTCAGACACAGTGATGATGGGTGGGGGTAGTGTGTGTGTTTTATGGTCAGTCTTTTGTTAATAAACTGTGTAAAGTTACTTCTCGGATTTCGCGTATTCTGTGCCTCACGGACCCACTGCTTACGAATCCTGACAAATAGCGTAATTATCATCCGGGGGTAACAACACAATCTCCTTATAGTTGCTATATTGATATTATGATTACTAATCGCCGTTTCTATACTGGTGTTGTCGATAAGATCTGCCCTAGTTGTAGCTACAAGATAGTTCCATTGCCTGTGGGCAACTAACTGTTCAAGATAGTTTTCAGAAAACTTGTTCAAAAGTGCTTGACACGGCTCCTACAATGAATCCATAGAATTCCCAGTCTGTACTTGTTATTATTAAAGTCACCTCCAACTAGTAACGCATGATGTGGGTATTTACACGCTACTGAGGCTAGACTTCCTTTGAATGACTCTAGAACTGTCACAGTAGAATTGGGTGGCCTATAATAAGAACACCCAACAATTAACTTGGTTTCACCTGTACTTGTTATACGCAACCAGCTAACTTCACTGTCAAACTCAACTTCGACCTCAATAGAGAAAATATTTTTATGGACTGCAATGAATGCTTCCCCTCCTATGGTCTCTAGTCTGACTTTTTAATGTACATTCCCCGATTAACTAAATAATTCAGATCTCTCCACTGCCGGTTTCAACCAGCTAAGGTCCCGAGAATAATCTGAACGCGACCACTTTCCTGGCAGGCAATAAATTCTGGAACTGTCTTACGAGTACTTTGATGATTTATTGATAAAATTTTGACAGTCGAAGTGTCTTTGCACTGAACGCGTTATGACTTCCTTGCTGCGTATCGACCGGAGAGTGTTCGTGAGAGTATGTCAAACTAGCACCTAGCGTAAAAATCCTCGTGGGCAGTCCGCAAGTATTTTGCTAACTGAGTAGCTACACCCTTTTTGTAGTGCACCCCTGACCTATCAAGGCGAGTCGTACAAATCCCCAACCGATGACGCAGGTGTAGAAATGTGCAGCCAAGACTGTCACAGAGTCGACGAATCCGTCGGGTGACCCCTTCCACTGGGCTCCAAACCGAAGGACCCCATTCAACTCTGGGAACAGTGCTGCAAATTGCGAACTCTGCTTGCAGCTCACGCTTGAGTCCAGCAGCCTCCACCACTTCCGCCAACCGCCTGTATGAACTGAGGATGGCCTCAGAGCCCATGCGACAGGCGTCACTGGCGCCGACGTGAGCCGCAAAATGGTTCAAATGGCTCCGAGTACTATGGGACTTAACTCCTGAGGTCATCAGTCCCCTAGAACTTAGAACTACTTAAACCTAACTAACCTAAGGACATCACACACATCCATGCCCGAGGCAGGATTCGAACCTGCGACCGTAGCGGTCGCGTAGTTCCAGGTTGTAGCGCCTAGAACTGCTCGGCCACCCCGGCCGGCTCGTGAGCCGCAACTTCCAGACGACTGCACCCTGCACGCTCCATAGCCGCTTTCGAGGCCGCTTCCACATCTTGAATGACGTCCGCCGGCAGAGATACCGATTACGCTTTGGCTTTCTTTCCAGCCCTGAACGCTATCGGCGGCCTAAGGGGTTCCTAGCGTTGGAGCTCCCGATAACTTGTAGACCCCTCCCCGCATGTGCCTGCTCGGATCCTGCTGAAGAAGCAGCCACCTGTCCACTCACAGGGTGAATGGGCGAGGCCACACGGCCAATCTCCGTATTGGCTCTCCGTCTCGAGCGACGCGAACGCGTTGCCACCCCCCACTCACTCTGCTGTGAGAGCAGATCCACCGTGTCAGGTACAGTAGCAGAGCCTGAGGGGGAAACGTGAAGTGTCCCATGCGACGCGCCAGGTTCTCCGTCTCCGCTGCACCCCGAGGCAGCAGCCTGAAGTTGAGTGACCGTATCCAAAAGGGCATACAGCAGTTCATGAACTGTGGCCAGCTCCTCCTGCGACCACACATAGCATGCACACATTCTACACATCTTAACAAGACTAACTGAAGTGGTAAACTATAAAAGCAGACAGAATCTTAGATATGCAACTTGCTACTTTCCTGATGTGTCACCAATGGGTGCTGATGCCTCTATGAGCTATGTAACTGGCTGTTCAGAAGAAATGAAACCCACGCTACATACTGCCTGAATTTACACTTACAAAATGCGAGCTTACTCCTCTCAAACGAAAAAAGACGCACAAAATTTAAGAAATATGCTACGAGACAGGCCGCGCGGGGTAGCCGTGCGGTCTGTGGCGTCGTGTCACGGTTCGCGCGGAGGTTCGAGTCCTCTCTCGGGAATGGGTGTATGTGCTGTCCTTAGCGTGAGATAGATTAAATAGTGCATAAGTCTAGGGACCGATGACCTCAGCTGTTTGCTCCCACAGTCCTTACCAGAAATTTCCAATTTTGCTACGAGACAAACACAAGAAAAGATAAACTTAACTTGCCGCTCTGCAAACGTGTATTAGCGGAAAGCTGGGCCTCACTGACTCAAGTGAGGTAAGTAATTGTGTCTTCGTAATAATAATTATTAATATTAGTACTATACAATATACAGAAGCACAGTGGGAATGGAATGGAAATCACGTGATTGAATCAGCGTCTCATATTGGTCGTAATGGACTAGTTGTCCTTTGCTCGAAATGTATATTCGGACAGACTCGTGTTTGCTATGAACTATATATTTTGACAGGCTTGTGACTTGACACATGTAAGATTTCTCTTAAATAGCGTGAGTACTTAGGTTTTGCCTATCCTGTACATACCGTTCCATTTCGTGTCTCATTTATTTTAAATTGTGGACATGTTCGCCTTTTCGTGTCACTTCGTCAACTGCACTGGCAACAACATACAATTCAGGGAGAGCGGTGTCCCAATTGTGAAGGTATCTTAAGTCGTTCAATAAGCGTTCAAAGCGTCTTTCCTCTGCATCAGTGGTAGTACATAGAGCTTGTAGTAATTTGCTTATGTAGTCAATTAATACCAATAGCTTTAGCCAAATTAAGACCATGACTAAACACTTGAAAGGTCTGACATAATCGAAAACAACCCGTATCAGCGAACATGTTACAGCTGATAAATTTAACTTACTGAGAGTGTCAACGGCAATGGCAACTAGTCTTACAATGTCAACCCGAGCGCTCCAATGGGCATCAGACATGGAATATAAAGAGCTTACAAAACACTGTTTCGCGCCGGCCGAAGTGGCCGTGCGGTTAAAGGCGCTGCAGTTTGGAACCGCAAGACCGCTACGGTCGCAGGTTCGAATCCTGCCTCGGGCATGGATGTTTGTGATGTCCTTAGGTTAGTTAGGTTTAACTAGTTCTAAGTTCTAGGGGACTAATGACCTCAGCAGTTGAGTCCCATAGTGCTCAGAGCCATTTTAGCCAAAACACTGTTTCAGTAGTTCCCATCTCTGTGGATTGCAGCTGAACGGGTTGTGAAGAAGTTGAATCATTTTGAAAAGAAGTATCCTGTTCGTGACAACTCTCAGCTGCATTTACTCCACATAAGGCTATGTTAAGCATACGGAGAAAATTTTGCAAGGGGATTCCACTATCGAAAATGTGAGTCCCTTTATAATACTGTGTCATGTTACTTCCGTTATCACAACCTTGTCCGCAGCATTCACTGATAGAAACTATGTGTTTCTCAAGCAGTCTTATTGGTCGAACTAAATGTGGAATAGCAACTTCGAAGTTTCAAAAATGGCTCTGAGCACTATGGAACTTAAGATCTGAGGTCATTAGTCCCCTAGAACTTAGAACTACTTAAACCTAACTAACCTAAGGACATCTCACACATCCATGCCCGAGGCAGGGTTCGAACCTGCGACCGTAGCGGTCGCGCGGTTCCAGATTGTAGCGCCTAGAACTGCTCGGCCACCTCGGCCGGCACTTCGAAGTTTCTAATGATTTGATTAGACGTTGCATCAACAATAACTGAATAATACTTCTCATTTTCTTTCTTTTGGAAGATAACACTCCGGTATGATGGGCACAATTAGAAATAAATTCACTCTCAGTATAACTTGACAGATAATGAATTGAAAAAGCTTTCCAGTTTCTGATCTGCCTGTGACCTTATTAATATGTTTTGGACGAACTGGATCAGAGTGACTCAAGAGCTCTAATATCCCGAGCAAATCTGCATTATTTGGAGCTCCAATTTTCTGAGATGGACCTCTGGAGACCAAACCTGTTTGACGAAGAAATAATGTCAGATCAAGTAACGTGAGTTGGCTGTTCTACAGATGAACAAAAGAATAACATTACCTGCCTCTTGCGAATATCACCATGGCGTAAGTACCTCTTTCGTGTAATTTCATTTTTTCAGTTTTACCATTCTTCCAGAACAAGTATATACAGATAGATATATTTTATTTTGTGTTTACTAGCCGGCCGAAGTGGCCGTGCGGTTAAAGGCGCTGCAGTCTGGAACCGCAAGACCGCTACGGTCGCAGGTTCGAATCCTGCCTCGGGCATGGTTGTTTGTGATGTCCTTAGGTTAGTTAGGTTTAACTAGTTCTAAGTTCTAGGGGACTAATGACCTCAGCAGTTGAGTCCCATAGTGCTCAGAGCCATTTGAACCATTTGAACCATTTTGTGTTTACTCTCGAAGGCAAAACATTTTCTGGTATATGTCGTGCAAAATCATCTTGAGATGCAATCAGAAGTACCTTATCTTTGAACGTCACTGGCAATTCTACCAAATTATAACTACGTTTCACAGCTGTTGCCATATTCATTTGTTGGGGAAATGTTTTGCTAAGGTTTCCAACAACATTTAAAGAAAGCATATTTTCCACTCCATCATATGTTGGTACTAGCGCACGATGTCTATATAAAAAAAATTGCACTCAAGATTAAACGCGAAATAGGACTGTATGAAACTGGCTTCTGATAATCATAAAAGTGAAGAATCGAAGTGGAAAGGAAGAGCAGATTCGCTATGCTGGTACTGGGGTGCTGTTATTTTACACTCCTGGAAATGGAAAAAAGAACACATTGACACCGGTGTGTCAGACCAACCATACTTGCTCCGGACACTGCGAGAGGGCTGTACAAGCAATGATCACACGCACGGCACAGCGGACACACCAGGAACCGCGGTGTTGGCCGTCGAATGGCGCTAGCTGCGCAGCATTTGTGCACCGCCGCCGTCAGTGTCAGCCAGTTTGCCGTGGCATACGGAGCTCCATCGCTGTCTTTAACACTGCTAGCATGCCGCGACAGCGTGGTCGTGAACCGTATGTGCAGTTGACGGACTTTGAGCGAGGGCATTTAGTGGGCATGCGGGAGGCCGGGTGGACGTACCACCGAATTGCTCAACACGTGGGGCGTGAGGTCTCCACAGTACATCGATGTTGTCGCCAGTGGTCGGCGGAAGGTGCACGTACCCGTCGACCTGGGACCGGACCGCAGCGACGCACGGATGCACGCCAAGACCGTAGGATCCTACGCAGTGCCGTAGGGGACCGCACCGCCACTTCCCAGCAAATTAGGGACACTGTTGCTCCTGGGGTATCGGCGAGGACCATTCGCAACCGTCTCCATGAAGCTGGGCTACGGTCCCGCACACCGTTAGGCCGTCTTCCGCTCACGCCCCAACATCGTGCAGCCCACCTCCAGTGGTGTCGCGACAGGCGTGAATGGAGGGACGAATGGAGACGTGTCGTCTTCAGCGATGAGAGTCGCTTCTGCCTTGGTGCCAATGATGGTCGTATGCGTGTTTGGCGCCGTGCAGGTGAGCGCCACAATCAGGACTGCATACGACCGAGGCACACAGGGCCAACACCCGGCATCATGGTGTGGGGAGCGATCTCCTACACTGGCCGTACACCAATGGTGATCGTCGAGGGGACATTGAAGAGTGCACGGTACATCCAAACCGTCATCGAACCCATCGTTCTACCATTCCTAGACCGGCAAGGGAACTTGCTGTTCCAACAGGACAATGCACGTCCGCATGTATCCCGTGCCACCCAACGTGCTCTAGAAGGTGTAAGTCAACTACCCTGGCCAGCAAGATCTCCGGATCTGTCCCCCATTGAGCATGTTTGGGACTGGATGAAGCGTCGTCTCACGCGGTCTGCACGTCCAGCACGAACGCTGGTCCAACTGAGGCGCCAGGTGGAAATGGCATGTCAAGCCGTTCCACAGGACTACATCCAGCATCTCTACGATCGTCTCCATGGGAGAATAGCAGCCTGCATTGCTGCGAAAGGTGGATATACACTGTACTAGTGCCGACATTGTGCATGCTCTGTTGCCTGTGTCTATGTGCCTGTGGTTCTGTCAGTGTGATCATGTGATGTATCTGACCCCAGGAATGTGTCAATAAAGTTTCCCCTTCCTGGGACAATGAATTCACGGTGTTCTTATTTCAATTTCCAGGAGTGTATTTATTAAATGATACAAAATTTATTTTACAATAGCAGTCGGGTATTTTCTGTTTCGGCGTAACATCAAGCGGCGGCACATCGGCCTGGAACAATACAGCAGAGAAGGCTGTGAGACGACGTCAGCCAATAGAAAGCTGACTAGGACGACAGCATGAAAGGAGCGGCACCTATATGAAGAGAATATAAGCGCTGCTCCAGCTAGCCTCGGTCACACATTCGAGGGTTGGATTCCCTCTCTTCTTCATCGAAGACTTTCACTGCCTGGGCTACTCTCAGGGTGCATCTTCGACGTGGAAGATCCCCACCATTTCCTTGCCGTGTCGTCTGCTCGCCGTCACTACTGCTCGTCGTCCGGTCCTCCTCGCCGCCGCCGCCGCCGCCGCCTGGTCGCCGCCTGCCGGTGCTCGCCGCCGCCGCCTGGTTGCCGCCTGCCGGTGCTCGCCGCCGCCGCCGCCGTTTGGTCGCTGCCTGCCGCCGCCGCCGCCTGGTCGCCGCCTGCCGGTCCTCGCCGCCGCCGCCTGCCGGTGCTCGCCGCCGCCGCCGCCGCTGCCGCCGCCGCCGCCGCCTGCCGGTGCTCGCCGCCGCCGCCGCCGCCTGCCGGTGCTCGCCGCCGCCGCCGCCGCCGCCGCCTGCCGGTGCCCGCCTCCGCCGCCGTCTGGTCGCCGCCGCCGACCTTCTCGCGCGCCGCCACCATGTCCCAACCCACCACCACTATCATTTTCACCTCTCCCTCCGCTGCTCCAACCACCATCACATGGAGCTTATCCTCCACCCCACTTCCCGTCCTTCCTTCTATCCGTGTCCACCCCACCCCTGCGCCACTTTCGGCTGTAACCACCCCCAACTCCTCCTCCCCTATCACTGTCGCTCCATCGACAGCTACTGACTTTCCGCCGCTCCCTGCACCACCTCCGACGAGCTCCAAGCCAGCACGGATCTCGGCTCGACGTTCCACAGTCTCTGTGACGCCCACGCCCCCTCCGTCTGCGTCTTCCGCTGCTCAGGGTGGTCCTGCCCCCCGCCATCTCCCCCTGCAACCCGTCCCCCTGCCCCCTCTCCACCCAGTCGTGACCACGAAACCTTCAAAGCGCCCGAATGTTGACCCTTCCCCCGAAGTCTCCTCCAAAAAAACCCCCAATCCCCGTGACCCACCCCCCCCCATGGTCGCGGCCCCGACCCCCGCCCCTGCCACGCCTGCCACCCACACCTTCGTCCTCTCCAATCCTGACCCTCAATTCCTTGATGCCCGCTCCCTCACCCTTGCCATCCGGAAATTCTACCCCAATGCCCCCATCTCCCTTCTGATTCCTCGCAAGGACTCGGTCCTCATTAAATCCCCCAATGCCTCCTTCCGCACCGATCTCCTCTCCCGCATCCCCCGTATCCAATTTGGCTAATGTGCAACCCTCACCCCCTACCACACCCCGTCCTCTCCCCGTCAGCCTCAACCTCCCCGACGTCTGCCAACCTTCACCGCTGTGATCACGAAGCTTAGCCCCGTGATCACGGAGGCTGAGGTGTTGGCGGAACTCAACTCCCGGCCCAACATTGAAATCCGCTCAGCCCGTCGCATCTTCAATGATGCCGGGCCGACTTTTCTCATGCGGATATTCACCGAATCCTTCTCCTCCATTGACCGCCTCCTCCCCGAGGGAGCCCTCATCTACAAGCAGCGCCATAAGGTGGACCCCTCCCGTTCCCTTGTCCAATCCTACCGCTGCCAACGCTGTCTCACCTACAACGACCACGTTATCTCTGCCTGCAAGAACCCCCCTACTTGTCCCCACTGCAAAGCTTCCCACTTCCTCAAGAGTTGCCCCAACCGCACCTCTCCCCCCTCCTGCAACACTTGCAATGAACCACACCCTACCTACTCCTCGAAGTGTAAAGCGAAACGTCCACCAGTCACCCCTGAGCTCACCGTCCCTGTCCGTCCTGTTGATGACCCCATCCACCCCAACAACTCGCTCCGCCCTCCCCCTACTGCTGAGGACATCATCCGTTTCACCACCATTGTGCTACAAAACGTTCACCCCTTCCAGCGCTCACACACTCTTTCCCAAATCGCCCTCGCTGCCCGTTCCATCTTCCATCTTACCACCTATGCCACATACTCCCACAACCAGGCCCACTTCACCTTCAGCCCCCTCACCACCCTCGTCTAACTCTCCCCTCCCATGGTACAACAACCCTACCGTATCCTGTACCACAACATTCGCTCCCTGCCCACCCACAAACTCCTCTTCCTCCACACCCTCCATCAGCACCGCGTGGATGCCTTCGTCCTAAATGAGACCTTCCTTCAACCCCGTATCTCCATCTCCACGGCTCCTTACACCCTACACCGCACCGATAATCCGTACCCTCTGGCGCGTGGCGGAGTTGCTATAGGCCAACTCAAGCACCTCCCTGTCTGGCCCCAACCTCTCCTTAACAATCCTGCCGAGCATCTCACCCTCAGCCTCTTCTTCCCCACCCTTACCATCAGATGTGCCACCATTTATGTCCGCCCTCGCACCCCCATCCCGTACGATTTCCTGGCCCACATTGACCGCACCTTCTCCACCTACGTGATTGCCGCCGATCTCAATATCCACAGCCGTGATCCTGCCGACCTCCAGCGGTGGCATCAGTTTCTCACCACTTTCCAGGGAGACCTCGTTCCCCTGCCTTAGCACACCCGACCCGAATCCAACACCACTCCTGATGTGGTCCTTGCCTCTCCCAACCTCCTTGGGCGCATCACCGCAGATGTCCTTGACCTCATTGGCAGTGACCATGCTCCTGTTCTCCTCACTATCTCTAATGGTCGCCATCCCCGCAATGCTCCTCGCCCTGACGTCCCTCCTAAACTTGTCCATGATTACTCCTGTGCCAGTGGGATGCCTACCGGGACTCCATTCACACCCAGGTTGACGGCCACGACCTTACCCTCCAATCTCCTGATGACATCTCTCACACTGCTGCCTTCCTGCACCAGACCTTGTCTGACGCCGTCGCCACCCATATCCCCACCAAAGCCATCCACCCTCACCGCCCCGCCCTGCCCCCACAGTCCGTCCTTCTCCTTCGAGAGTCCCGCCGCCTCCACCGCTCTTTTCTCCGCACTTGTGACCGGGATACACTTACCCGCCACCGACAATTACAACGCCACATCCGCAACCTGCTTACTGTGAAGAAACGCCGTGCCTGGCGCCAGACATGTACACAACTCAACACCACGCTCCCCATCAACTCTTCCAAGTATTGGTCTGCTTTCCACCGCCTTACTGGGAACCGCCCCACCCCCCAGTACCCTCTCCTCCTTAATGACTGTCCCTTTCCTGACAACCTCAGTAAGGCCAACCACTTTGCCTCCCACCTCTCTGATGTTTTTTCCATCCCAGATGATCCCCACTTTGGTTATTCCCTCTTCCCTGATGTCATGGACCATACGAATACCTCTGTTCCTCCCCTTGCTCCTAGCTTCCAGTACTTGTGCCACACACCACCATCTGAACTTAACACTCCCATCACTACCCAGGACACCAGCCTCACACTCCGCACCAAACGCAACACTGCTCCCGGCCACGACTGCGTTACCTACCGCCACCTCAAACACTGCCCTCCCTCGTTCCTTTCACTCCTTGCCACCCTCTACAATGTCATCCTTGCCACTGGCTCTAACCCGACCTGTGGAAAACCTCCCGTATCCTCATGTTCTCCAAAACCAACAAGCCTCCGTCTGATGCCTCTTCCTATCGTCCTATCTGTCTCACATCGGTGTTCAGCAAGCTCTTGGAATCCATCCTTTCCCGGCGCATCCATCACCACCTCTGCCAAAACCACCTCCTCCCAAACACCCAATGTGGCTTTCGACCTTCCTTCTCTGCTGATGACCAACTCCTCCGCCTCACTCATCTCCTCTCCCTCCAGCTTAACTCCCGTCGCTCCGCCATTTTTGTCTCCCTTGATCTCAAAAAGGCCTACGACCGTGTCTGGCATCCTCGTCTCCTGTTTAATCTCCAAACCTACGCTCTTCCTATCAACTACATCCGTCTGGTGGCCTCCTTCCTCTCCCACCGCCCCTCCTATGTTACCATTCATAATGCCACTTCCTACACCTTCTATCCCTCTGCGGGTGTGCCCCAGGGCTCTCCCCTCTCCTCTACCTCCTGTACACGGCAGATATGCCCCAACCCCCCCTCCAGTACACCTCTTGCAATATGCTGATGACACCGCTTTCCTCGCCCTCGCTCCTACCCTCCAACGGTCCCAACGCCTTCTCCAGAATCACCTTGACCTTTTTGCTGCATGGTGTAACCAGTGGCTCCTGAAACTCAACCCTTCCAAGACCCAGGCAATCATCGTAGGTTGTACCACTTGCTCCTTCCGGCTCCTGGATTTCTCCCTTACTGTCTGCGCCCATCCTGTCCGCCTCACCTACCTTGGCCTCACCATTGACCGTCACCTCACCTGGATCCATCATCTCCGCTCCATCCAATCCAAAGCCCACAACCGCCTCCGACTCCTCAAACTCCTCTCCGGCCGGACATGGGGGTTGCACCCCTCTACCATCCTCCACACCTTCAAATCCTTAATCCGTCCCATCCTCTGTTATGCCAGTCCTGCCTGGATATCTGCCCCCCCCCCCCCCAAATTCTATAAGTCCCTCCAGATCCTTGAGTGTCATGCACTCCGCCTCGCCTTCCGTATACGCCTCCCATCCCCCAAGCAGATCCTCTATGATCTCATTCCTTTCCCCCATCTGCTCCTATTCCTCGAACATCTCCGCATCCTCTACACCTCCCGCCGTCTTGAACCCCCTCACCCCCTGGTTGCTCCTCTCCTCTCCGATCCCCACCCCCTGCCCCGTCTTCACCGTTGTGTCCCCCCTACCCTCCATCTCTACACCCTACATCTCCTTTCCCAAGGTGGCTTCCATCAACTCCCCCTCCCGGATGATGCCCTCTCTCCCTCCATTTATCCCTCCTATCAACTCTGATCCTCACTCCCCCTCCTTTCCTCTGTCCTTTTCCTGGGCTCCCTCTCCCCCCCTTCCATCCTCTTTCTTCCCCACCTCCCCTCTCTTAGCCACCTTCTCTCCTCCGCGTCCTTTTACATTTCCCTCCTCTGCCTCCTCTCATTCCCTCTCGCGTCTGCCCTTCTCCCCCTTTATTAGTCCTCTCCCTCCTTGGTTCCCCCCCTTTTCGTTTTTTCCTCTCCTCCCTCCTTGTTTTTCCCCCCTACTCCAGGTCCTCCCCCCCTATCTGCCTTGGATCGGGAGTGGCATCTCTGTGCCGCCATTTTCGTGCAGTGTTTTACAGTGTGTTTTTCCAGTGCGTGCTCCGTGTTGTGTCTTTTGGGAAGTGTAGCGAACAGCCATCATACTGTCGCTGGGTGTGCTTTTTATCACTTGAGAACAGAAACCAGCCTGTCGCCATGTTTTTTAATTGTGTGTCTACTATGTTACTTGTCTGATTCCTGTGTATTTTACCTACATTGCCAACCCCTTTTGCTTTCTGTTTTAACTTTCCGCAATTTTACGCCATTTTACACTTTAAATCGCCATTTTATCGCCTGTTTTTTCTTGTTTCTTTCTTCTTCCTTAATTTAAAAAAAGTCTGTAGGCTGTAGAGCAGCGTAGTAAGCTGCTGCCGGCCCGCCCCCTTCGGGGGGAATTGAAAATCAATAAAGAAAAAAAAATAGCCTCGGCCGCAGTAGAAGACGAGCCGTGATCCAAGCGATTTAGCCGTCACTTGTGATCTATAATCATTGCTTGCACAGAAATTGTATATATTGAAGAAACTTGATTATTTGCATATCGAAAATTGCTTGCGACACCTCTTTGTAAAAAGGCAAGGTTAAGTATTGTCAATTTAATTTACTGTAATAAACTCCATTAATAAGATTTGCTTGAACTGTTGTCTGGCTATCCGAGAAAGCAGCTTCCTAGGAACCCTATATCAGACGAGTGGGTCACATTTTCCAGCTGAGCTCCTTTTTTTTCCAACTGAATCCTTGAGAGACTTGGGCCCCCCAATGACGCTTTGGCCCCAGGGATTTTGCCCCACCCCTGCCTGCCACCCCCCCCCTCCCCCTCTCGTCGAGGCTGACTCCAATAATTTCTGACAGAGCTGTAGACGAAGACGTCTCTAGATCTTTTTATGCTTCATAAGCTTCTTTATTAATGCTAGAGACGGAAAACTGGTGTAAATCTTTTCATTTAATTCGTCTGGGCTACGAGCCACTTAAACACCTTGCTGTGGGTACAATTTTGCTCAGCGCTGAGTATCAACGTTTACACGCGGTGTTCACAGACAAGTTAAAACGATCAAATGCTATCGCTTTAATTTCTGATGGATAGACATTATCACGAGAGCAGAACCAATTTTATTGAAGAGTATTCATCCTGGTGGGTTGTAAGGTGTCAGGTCCGGCCGCTGGTGGCCGAGCGGTTCTGGCGCTACAGTCTGGAACCGCGCGACCGCTACGGTCGCAGGTTCGAATCCTGCCTCGGGCATGGATGTGTGTGTTGTCCTTAGGTTAGTTAGGTTTAAGTAGTTCTAAGTTTTAGGGGACTTATGACCTCAGCAGTTGAGTCCCATAGTGCTCAGAGCCATTTTGTAAGGTGTCAGGCAAATCCAACACCTTCCACGAAAACCCTGACATGATAAGCAAATCAAGTAGTATGTCACATAGCTCTGAATAAATCGTGACATTAAATTAACCAAAGTAATACGAGTATACCACAGACTAACACGAGAATGCCTAAATGCATGTCATACCTTCCCACCGTGAGACAGACGCAATTCCGAGGGGAGAAACGAGAACAAAAGCCGATAGCAGAACCGTGTTAAGCTGGAAGGCCCTACGATAAGGGACGGACACCCAAGTCTCCAGCTAACCACCAGGACCACCCCCCCCCCCCCCCCCAGCCCATGTTAAAAGCTAGAGCCCTCCAGAAGAACAGTATAGATCTTACGATAACACTAAAAGGGCCACACCTGCCTAAAGTTTTAGCGTGAGACTTTTTCGCGTCTCTGTTACGTTGCAAACGTTAAAAACATTGCCCTACCACGAAAAGTATAAAGTTTCTCATTGGATAGACAGAATTTTTGTAGGCGGAGCTTAAGGTTAACATTGAGACCCGGATTGGTCAGATGAAAACACAGCCAGACAGTTTTTTTTTAAACCAACTTCGGTAAATTGTAGTAAGGAGAAGTTAGGAAAGAGTTTTTTCCGAGACGGCGAGCTGGATGGAGCTGCGTCGCCCGACGCCCCCTGACACTGCCTAACCAACCACAAGGTAATGAACGCACGCGATGCCACATAACAGCGCATAAAGCTTCACTCAGAACTGCAGAAGTCTCATCTGTTACATCCCCTTTTTACGTAATACTAGTGTCGATCGTCAATTAAAGATCATGGTATTCACATTTGCTACGTAAGTTAAAATCTGAAACGCGATGATTTTTATGTTATATAATTGTTGAGAAGCCACATCAGCCACTGTAATTTACGACAAGTTAGATAAGTAATTACAGATAATTGAGGGTCACTGTAGACCATTTTGATAGTTTTCTCTTTTGTGAAACTTAATTTAAACCTAGATTATAGATGTGATATGGCATAGGTCATCCTTCGATCCATTGTAGAACTTGGAAACCCATTCAGGGAATATTCGTTCACATTTTTGTTGAACGCAGTTGGTTTTTATCATCCTGTATTAAAACATTTCCTTTTATCAATAGTGCAATTTATAAACAATGTTTTGTGAGTAGAATAAAATTTCCAATGGTAAACTTAACTGCTTTTTCGACGTTATTTTACCAGCTAACTAAAAATAGGAAAGCCTTGAACCCCTTCCACTAAATTTAGTTAGTATTAAGATTCTTTTACAGGGAGTGCAGTGGAGCTGACGCTGAAATCATTAAGTATTTGGTTGTATCATCGGTAGTCTCACTGAACTCTTCTGAACTCTACATACCATGTGTGGTCTGGCGTCTCCTTACCAGCAACAGGTCCCAGGTTCAAACTAGTCAATTCCCTAACAAACACGCTCAGAGCGTCGTTGCGCGAAAGTGGTAGGGAGACACGACTTAGAACAACAGACACCACGCAGAATGTTAGAGGGTGCAGGAAAACAGCACCATTTAACGCCTCAAGCGTTGTCACAGTAATTCAAAAGATAAGTTCATAGCGGTAATCATCGACAATGGGAGAAACATGCAGGCCGTCTGAAGAATGGTGGAAGAAGAGTAAATGCCTAGAATATGTGTAGAACGTGCTGCTCATAGCATAAATCTCCTCATTAATGACATTGTGTCTGTATCTGTACACCAGAAGCTATCCAACGCACTAAGTAGTGAAGTCGAAGTAGATACTCCGTGCGAATTGGTATGGGTGGAGGTTATACTTAATAGCAGAACTAAGTTAATAATTGGCTCCTTCTACCGACCCCCAGACTCCGTTGATATAGTTGCTGAACAGTTCAGAGAAAATTTGAGTCTCGTAACAAATAAATACCTCACTCATACGGTTATAGTTAGCGGGGACTTCAACCTTCCCTCTGTATGTTGGCAAAAAGACTTGTTCAAAACCGGTGGTAGGCAGAAAACATCTTCCGAGATTGTCCTAAATGGTTTCTCCGAAAATTATTTCGAGCAGTTAGTCCACGAACCCACGCGAATTGTAAATGGTTGCAAAAACACACTTGACCTCTTAGCCACAAACAATCCAGAACTAATAGAGAGCATCATGACTGATACAGGGATTAGTGATCACAAGGTCGTTGTAGCTAGGCTCAATACCGTTTCTTCCAAATTCACCAGAAACAAACGCAAAAAAATTTTATTTAAGAAAGCGGATAAAGTGTCACTAGAAGCCTTCCTAAGAGACAATCTCCATTCCTTCCGAACTGACTATGCAAATGTAGACAAGATGTGGCTCAAATTCAAAGACACAGTAGCAACAGCAATTGAAAGATTCATACCTTTTAAATTGGTAAGAGATGGAACTGATCCCCCGTGGTACACAAAACAGGTCCGAACGCTGTTGCAGAGACAACGGAAAAAGCATGCGAAGTCCAGAAGAACGCGAAATCCCGAAGATTGGCTAAAATTTACAGACGCGCGAAATTTGGCACGGACTTCAATGCGAGATGCCCTTAATAGGTTCCACAACGAAACATTGTCTCGAAATTTGGTAGAAAATCCGAAGAAATACTGGTCGTATGTAAAGTGCACAAGCGGCAAGACGCAGTCAATACCTTCGCTGCACGGTGCCGATGGTACTGTTACCGACGACTGTGCCGCTAAAGCGGAGTTATTGGACGCAGTTTTCCGAAATTCCTTCACCAGGGAAGACGAATGGAATGTTCCAGAATTTGAAACACGAACAGCTGCTAGCATGAGTTTCTTAGAAGTAGATACCTTAGGGGTTGCGAAACGACTCAAATCGCTTGATACGGGCAAGTCTTCAGGTCCAGATTGTATACCAATTAGGTTCCTTTCAGATTACGCTGATACAATAGCTCCCTACTTAGCAATCATATACAACCGCTCGCTCACCGATAGATCTGTACCTGCAGATTGGAAAATTGCGCAGGTCGCACCAGTGTTTAAGAAGAGTGGTAGGATTAATCCATCGAACTACAGACCTATGTCATTGACGTCGGTTTGCAGTAGGGTTTTGGAGCATATACTGTATTCAGACATTATGAATCACCTCGAAGGGAACGATCTATTGATACGTAATCAGCATGGTTTCAGAAAACATCGTTCTTGTGCAACGAAGTAACTGCCGCTATCGACAGGGGATCTCAAGTTGATTCCGTATTTCTAGATTTCCGGAAAGCTTTTGACACCGTTCCTCACAAGCGACTTCTAATCAAGCTGCGGCCCTATGGGGTATCATCTCAGTTGTGCGACTGGATTCGTGATTTCCTGTCAGGAAGGTCGCAGTTCGTAGTAATAGACGGCAAATCATCGAGTAAAACTGAAGTGATATCAGGTGTTCCCCAGGGAAGCGTCCTGGGACCTCTGCTGTTCCTGATCTATATAAATGATCTGGGTGACAATCTGAGCAGTTTTCTTAGGTTGTTCGCAGATGATGCTGTAATTTACCGTCCAGTAAGGTCATCCGAAGACCAGTATCAGTTGCAAAGCGATTTCGAAAAGATTGTTGTATGGTGTGGCAGGTGGCAGTTGACGCTAAATAACGAAAAGTGTGAGGTGATCCACATGTGTTCCAAAAGAAATCCGTTGGAATTCTGTTACTCGATAAATAGTACAATTCTCAAGGCTGTCAATTCAACTAAGTACCTGGGTGTTAAAATTACGAACAACTTCAGTTGGAAAGACCACATAGATAATGTTGTGGCGAAGGCGAGCCGAAGGTTGCGTTTCATTGGCAGGACACTTAGAAGATGCAACAAGTCCACTCAAGAGACAGCTTACACTACACTCGTTGGTCCTCTGTTAGAATATTGCTGCGCGGTGTGGGATCCTTACCAGGTGGGATTGACGGAGGACATCGAGAGGGTGCAAAAAATGGCAGCTCGGTTTGTATTATCACGTAATAGTGGAGAGAGTGTGGCAGATATGATACGCGAGTTGGGATGGAAGTCATTAATGCAAAGACGTTTTTCGTCGCGGCGAGATCTATTTACGAAATTTCAGTCACCAACTTTCTCTTCCGAATGCGAAAATATTTTGTTGAGCCCAACCTACATAGGTAGGAATGATCATAAAAATAAAATAAGAGAAATCAGAGCTCGAACAGAAAGGTTTAGGTGTTCGTTTTTCCCGCGCGCTGTTCGGGAGTGGAATGGTAGAGAGATAGTATGATTGTGGTTCGATGAACCCTCTGCCAAGCACTTAAATGTGAATTGCAGAGTAGTCATGTAGATGTAGATGTAGATGTAAGGATATAAATAATCAAAGTACTCTAATTCAGTCATGTACGTCACGCTCTGTTGGAATCGAAGCAGAGAGAAAGCACGGAAATTTGGCTGTAGCTTTGAAACATCCCTCACCAGCTCGTTGGGATGAAGCTCTAATACGTTTTGAGAGCCTGATGAAGAACAAAAAGGCAAATTGTTTCCCCCTTCAGTTCGTTTCGATAACACAGTAAGAAGTGCTGTGTGAGAGGAGAACACATGGGAGAAACTGGAACAAGCAAGTGGCTTACTACGACCCGTGTCTACTGCAGTCACTGAAATCGAGGTAGGCAATCCCTACTGTCAGACGTGCATAATCGCTTTATTAAAATTGTAGTAGATGTGAACCTTTTGAAAACCGATAGCTCGATGCCATCTCCAGAAGACCAGTTATGTATTACATCTGCAGTTAGAAACAGAACAAAATCCACCTGCAAGCCTGTACATGCTGCGGCACATCTATTAGATTCACAGGATAAAGGCACTAGGCTGAATGTTGAACACGGAGCCCATGCATTGCAGTTCATCAGCTCTTTGTGTCAATTATTGGGATATGAAAGCGGGCGCATGCCAACTAATGTCGCTGAATTTGGCGCTTGCGAAGGTTTCTTCTCCTCAGACGGTGTGTGGGCTGCTGCTGAACGTGTCTCACCTTTACCTGGTGGAAAGGATTGTGTAGCATTCAACCGCTGAGCTATCTCGCCTGCTAACTTCTCAGTGTACCACAATCGACAGCTGCAAGCAAGTGTAGTTTGTCAATACATGGGAGGATCCATAGTAAAGTTAGAAACAGGTTTTCTCGAGCAACAACTGGAAAGTTAATTTCTGTGCAGTGAAACTTACGTTATATGGAAGACAATGAATTTGTGTCTTCAGAAACTTTAGGAAGCTCCACTGATTATACTACAGTCCAGACCGAAGACACTCATAGTGATATAGAGAAAGGCTATTCGAACTGAAAAGGACTTTTTTTTATCACAGTGACCAAAGTCATGAACAGAAGCAAAAGCTTTTGGTGATAATTATTTTTGAATTTCTCATTAAGTTTCTTATTTCATTGTATTTTGTGCTGAAAAGTATTCTACAAATTCGAATCAGCTTCACGAAAATTTCGAACAAAACTACTTATATACAATTCAAAGGAAACAACGTTAATTACGTGAAGTTTACAGGTAAATTAAGTAACATTCGTGAGTGGTTTTTACAGACTTTAGTCGCATTTATTTTACTTCGTATCATGAAATGTATATCCATGTCAGTTATATTTTTCAGTATCATCCAACTGCAACATACAAAAATTGTAACATTTTTGTTCTACATAGTTATCCTCCCGGCTGTTATTTAAGAATAAACAATTTTATAGCAAAATTGAAACTGTCGTTGTTTAATTCAGAATTTATTCGAAAGTTGTTGATTTATAACATAAAACAGAGGGATATTGTAGGAGAAACGAAAACAAAATAAAGATGCATCACATAGCGCTGGAAAACGTAATCTCGTCAAAAAAAAGAAGGTACAATTAAAATAAAAACGGAAAGCAAAAATATATCAAACATTGCTTCAATATTTCATCAAGCTCATATAAAACATGTCTGTTACTAATAAAATAAAATACAAACTATCAACAATCATTTTACAGATTTTTTTTTTATGTTTTTGCATGTTGGCTGTACTTGCATCCTACGTAATTGCTTTGGTTGCATACAAACTCAGAAGATACGCAATCACCCTATTTTTATTGCTTAAAATGCAATTTGTATTCTGTAATGGTATGAAATATACAATGGACTAACATGAACAATGTGCGGTTCTAATTATGTGCAAAACAAGCAAACAAAAAACTAACAAACAAAAAAAAAAGAATAAAAGAATGAAGTCGTTGGCACCCAGTTCCTCTCTTACACATTCATTTATGATTCTTTCCTTACCAGTGCTACCAGTGCTACCGGTAATCCTACTATCTGCGACGTCATTTACTGTAAGTACTGCACCAAAGCTAGAGGACAGTAGTTTTGGTAGAGCGCCACGCTAACCTGCAGGACACCCGGACCATGTACTCTGATGCACCACTCTTGTTGTATAATGGTCTTAGCGTGGGGCGACATGTGTAACTTACTTTCTGAAGTCCCTACGTATACTCGTCACCAGCAATGACGCCCTTTAATACACAGTTAACTCACTGTCGACTCTGGTGTGGGAAGTTAACGTTTCAGGTACTACAATGGAGGCACTGTAGACCTTCAGCTGTAGACCAATAAAAATGTGTCTCTTACGGAAAGCAAGGAGAAAAAAGACAAAGAAGGGATCGAACATTTGATCCTCTCCACCGAAACCTATGAAGACAGTCACTAGGAAAAAACCGTAAGAGCAGCCATTCTGAATAAACATCAGTGGAGAGGGATGACCGTTATTTGGTTTTTGAAGAACTGACAGTATGATTTTCAGTATAACATTAATCGACAACGCCTTGCTATGCTGGCAGTTCGACCGGCTGACAGCAAGGGGAAACTACAGGTATTACATTTCCCGGGACATACAGAACTAGTGTATGATTAAATGCTGATTCCACCCTCTTGGATAAAATATTACCGAGGTGAAATATTCACTCATTCGAATCTCCGAGCGAGGACGACGATTCAGGAAGACAGTGTCATCAGAAGAAACAAATTTGGTGTTATACGTGTTGGAGCTTGCAATGTTGAATCCCGTAATCGGTTGGTTGGTAAGAGAATTTGAAAACAGAAATGGATTTGTTGTACTTAGATATTGTGGGAATAAGCGAAGTGCGATGACAGTCAGAACAGTTCAGATCGGGACAGTACAAGTTTATTAACAAAAAATCAAGTCGGGTAATGCAGGAGTAGTGCTAATAATAAAAAAGAAAATGCGACTTAGGATAAACTACTATGAATAGCATCGCGAACACTTTATCACAGCCAAAATATGCACAGACCCAACAACACCAACCACAGTAGTAAATGTTTATATGCATACTAGCTCAGCAGATGATGATGAAATAGTGTGATGAGATAAATGACATTATTTAGGTATTTAAGGGTAAGAAAATTTACTAGTGATGTGGATTGGAATTCAATGTTAAGAAAATGAAAAGAAAGAAAATTAATAGAACATGGACTGTGGAAAAGATTGAAAGGGTAAATTGTCTGCTAGAATTTTGCACAGAGCACACTATAATCATTGCTAATAGTTGGTTTATTTATTATTTTATTTCGCCAGACGAGATCATATACTTCAGGCCCTCACTTACATCGTACAAAGAAATACGAATAGGAATAAATACTTTTTTATGAGTAAAAAAAGACGATTACTTACGTGGAGGAACTCTGGAACGGAGCAGAGGAACAACTAGGCAAATAGATAAGGCTCAGGGGCAGTCCTTGGATAACAAACAACATACTGAATTTAATGAGCCGTAGGTGATAAACATTAAACACAGAAAATGAATCAGGCAAAAGGGAATACAGACGTCTGAAAAAGGAAATTGACAGAAAGTGGAAAATGGTAAAGCAGGAATAGCTAGACGAGAAATACAAAGCTGTTGAAACATGCAGAGCTATAAAAAAGATAGATGCCACTTATACGGAAATTAGAGAGATCTTTTGAGAAAAGAGAAGCACCTGTATGAATCCCAGGAGCTGAGATGACAAACCAGCGGCAAGTAAAGAAGGAAAGACGAAAAAAATGAAAGAATATACAGGACTAGACAAAGAAAATAAACTTGAAGACGATATTGTGGAAAGGAAGCGGAATTAGATGAAGATTAAACGGAACATTTGGTTCTGAGAGTAGAATTTGACAGAGCACTGGAAGATCAAAGTCGAAACAATGTCTCTGGAATAGCCAAGATCTATGAGAGAAGCGAAATATTCACAGTCTTTAAGAAGAATATGATATTTCCCACTCAAAAGAAGGCGGTGATGGCAAGTGCGAATATTGTCCAACCATCAGTCTAACAAGTCATGGCTTAAAATGCTAACACAAGTTACAGTACTTACAGAATAATGGAAAAATTGGAAGAGTCCTATCTTGGAAAAAATAGGTTTGTTTTGAGGAAAAATGTAGGGACATGTGGGGCAGTACTGACTTTATGGTTTATTTCAGAAGATAGACTAAAGAAGGGCAGAGACACATTTATAGAATTTTTTGATTTAGAGAAATCTTTTGAAAATATTGAGTGAAACACTGTCTTTAAAATTCTCTAGGTGGCGGGGATAAAAAGCGGGGATCGAAGGTTTATCTGCAACTTGTCCCGGAATCACACTGCAGTATAAGAAACGAATGACATAAGAAGGAAATAGTAATTGAGAGGGGAGTGTTACTGGATTGTAACTTGTGTCCGATGTTATTCAGCTTGTGCATTGAGCAGACAGTGAAGTAAACCAAGGAATATTTTGGATATGTAATTAAAATTGAGGGAGACGAAATAAGAACTTTAATATTTGCCGATGATATTGTAATTCTATCAAGGACAGTCAAGGACTTGGAAATCAATTGAACGGAACGGATAGCTCCTTGAAAAGAGTTTATAAAATGGGAACCAACAAAACACAAGTCATTAATAATTTACACTGAAGCGCCAAAGAAACTTGTATAGGCATGTGTATTCAAACAGAGAGATATGTAAACATGCAGAATACGACGTTGCGATCAGCAACACCTATATAAGACAACGAGTGTCTGGGGTAGTTGTTAGATCGGTTACTGCTGCTACAACGGCAGGTTATCAGGATTTAAGTGAGTTTGAAGGTGTTGTCATAGTCGGCGAGCGAACGATGGGACACAGCATCTCAGAGGTAGCGATGAAGTGGGGATTTTCTCGTACGACCGTTTCACGAGCTTACCGTCAATATCAGAAATCCGGTAAAACATCAATTTTTCGACATCACTGCGGCTGGAAAAAGATCCTGCAAGTACTGGACCATCGACGAATGGAGAGAATCGATCAATGTGACAGAAGTGCTACCCTTCCGCGAATTGCTGCAGATTTCAATGCCACACCATCAACAAGTGTCAGCGTGCGAACCATTCAACGAAACGTTATCGATATGGGCTTTCGGAGCCGAAGGCCCACTCGTGTAGCTTTGATGACTGCACGACACAAAGCTTTACATCTCGCCTGGTCCCATCAGCACCGACATTGGACTGTTGACTGGAAACATGTTGTCTGGTCGAACGAGACTCATTTCAAATTATATCGAGCGCATGGACATGTACGGGTATGGAGACAACCTCATGAACCCATGGACCCTGCATGTCAGCAGAGAACTATTCAAGCTGGTGGAGGCTGTGTAATGGTGTGGGGCGTGTGCAGTAGGAGTGATATGGGACCCCAGGCACATCTAGATACGACTCTGACATGTGACACGTACGTAAGCATCTTGTCTGATCACCTGCATCTATTCATGTCCATTGTACATTGCAACGGACTTTGGCAATACCAGCAGGACAATGCGACACCCCACACGTATAGAATTGCTACACAGTGGGTCCAGAAACATTATTCGGAGTTTAAACACTTCCGCTGGTCACCAAACTTCCCAGACACGAACAATATTGAGTATATCTGGGATGTCTTGCAACGTGCTGTTCAGAAGAGATCTCCACCCCTCGTACTCTTACGGATTTATGGACAGCCCTGCAAGATTCATGGTGTCAGTTCCCTCCAGCATTACTTCAGACATTAGCCGAGTCCATGTCACATCGTGTTGCTCGAGGGGGCCCTACACAATATTAGGCAGGTGTACCAGTTTCTTTCGCTCTTCAGTGTAATATAGCCGTATAAAATCAGACGGTGCTGAGAGGATTAGGTTAGGAAACGAGACACTAAAAGTAGATGACAAAAAATGAGAATGGCTGAAGTAGAGAGGATACGCAGTAGCAAGAAAATCATTTATGAAAATGTCATTTGCTAGTTCAAATGTTCAAATGTGTGTGAAATATTACGGGACTTAACTGCTAAGGTCATCAGTCCCTAAGCGTACACGCTACTTACCCTAAATTATCCTAATGACAAACACACACCCATGCCCGAGGGAGGACTCGAACCTCCGCCGGGACCAGCCGCACAGTCCATGACTGCAGCGCCCAAGACCGCTCGGCTAATCCCGCACGGCTCATTTGCTAGCATCATATATTAATTTCACCTATTAGGGTGTCTTTTCTGAAGGAATTTGTGTGGTGTGTAGCCTCGTATGTAATTGATTTGTGGACGATGAACATTCCGGACAAGAAGAGAATAAAGGTTTTTTAACTGTGATGTTACAGAAGAATGACGATTATATGGGTAGAGAGGATAATGAATGAAGGCGTACTGATTCTAATCGGCGAGGAAAGAAATTTATGCCTCAACTTGACTGAAAGAAGGGATTAGTTAATAGGACAGATCTTCAGGCATCAAGGAACAGTAAAGTTGGTAGTAGAGGTTAGTAGTGCGGTTAAAAATGGTAGAGGGAAACCGAGGCTTGACTGCAGTATGCAGGTTTACTTGGATGTAGGTTGCCGTAGTTATTAAGATATGAAGAAGCTTGCACAGGATAGACTTTCGTGTGGAGCTGTATCTTCGGCCTGAAGATTGCAGAAACATTGGTATAGGTCTTCAATACTCATAGGACTATTTTCAAGTAAAATGTCTTCTTCATGGTGTCTGTAACATAACTGGAAATGGAACATAATGTAAACGTAAACTCCGTCTACAGGACCTAGCAGGACCATCGGTACCGACTGACCGACGTGTCATCCTCTGCCAATAGCTTCATTTGATGCGGTGTGGCGGGGCGTGGGTCAGCAAATTGCTCTCCCGGCCGTTGTCAGTTTTCATAACCTGACTGAGAATGTAAAATGCTGCAGTTTATTCGCATTAGTGCTGTACAGGACGTGGTCTTCACCGGCCAGTTTTTTGCTGATAAATTTACAATTCGGCGGAACAGGTCGCAGTACAACATGGAAGTGCGTGAGGGTGGCAGCACGCGTGCCCAGCCGTCTCCCCCTCAGTCGCTTCCGGTATGCGAGCAGAGTTGCGGACAGCCGCAACAGCTCCTCTCGTGTGCCTTCCTGCACTGTACGTCAAACCTGTGTGCAAGCCAGCTCCTATCAAACAATTCTGGAAGAATCACTCATGTAGATACTGCTTGTTTTTCTTATATATGATTTCTGACAGACAGTAGATCTAGGAGAAGACGTAGATTCTCTTTTCCTATATTTAAAAAGGAGTGCAACATCATACTACATGAAATTTCCTGGCAGATTAAAATTGTGTGCCGGACCGAGACTCGAACTCGGGACCTCTGCCTCTCGGGGGCAAGTGCTCTACCAACTTTTGTTCGATTTGTTCGTTGCATCTGCTCGGGGCGGGCGTCGTAAGACATCCGTTTAAGTTCGTTGTTGATCGATTAATTCAGTTCTTTTATTACAGAGGGAGCTAACCCTCTGACCGAACACGCTGAGCTACCGTGCCGGCAGCCAACTGAGCTACCCAAGCACGACTCACACCCCGTCCTCACAGCTTTACTTCTGCCAGTATCTCGTCTCCTACCTTCCAAACTTTACAAAAGCTCTCCTGTGAACCTGCAGAACTAGCACTCCTGAAAGAAAGTATATTGCCGAGACAGAATGAGATTTTGAGGACGGGGCGTGAGTCGTGCTTGGGTAGCTCAGTTGGTAGAGCACTTGCCCGCGAAAGGCAAAGGTCCCGAGTTCGAGTCTCGGTCCGACACACAGTTCTAATCTGCCAGGAAGTTTCATATCAGCGCACACTCCGCTGCAGAGTGAAAATCTCATTCAGGAAACACCCCCCAGGCTGTGGCTAAGCCATGTCTCCGCAATATCCTTTCTTTCAGGAGTGCTAGTTCTGCTATGTTCACGGGAGAGCTTCTGTAAAGTTTGGAAGGTAGGACACGAGATACTGGCAGAAGTAAAGCTGTGAGGACGGGACGTGAGTCGTGCTTGGGTAGATCAGTTGGTAGAGCACTTGCCCGCGAAAGGCAAAGGTCCCGAGTTCGAGTCTCGGTCCGGCACAGTTTTAATCTGCCAGGAAGTTTCATATCAGCGCACACTCCGCTGCAGAGTGAAAATCTCATCATACTACATACTCGACTGATTGTGGTGTATCTTCACAAGTATCTGAGTGGCTTGAAGAGTTTTGCGTTAATATAACCCGCTATGTTATAATGGATGGGGAATGTTATTTGGGAATGAAAGTACCGTCGGTTGTGCCCGAAAAAAGTGTTGTGGAACCTTTTTTTCAGTACACATAAACTGTTCGTCAGACAGTCTCGTATGGACATTGCAAGGAAAAGCAAGGCGTTTTCCACAATATTTCCATTTGTTGTACTAAATGACATCTCTCGTTAAATGTTAATGGACAGTTGATAATGCCCACAAGAAGTAAGAACACCAAGACGGAGCCCGACAGCAATTTAGGGTTCCCACCACGTCGTCTAATTACACAGGGTTAACACAGTGATGCGATCTAAAATGGACTGAAAACGTAAAGTTAGTAGTAGAAAGGACGAGTGTAGGACTTAAATTTATTGGGACGGTTCTGTCACCTGGAAAGGAAACTGCGTACGAAATGCTAGTACGAGTAACTCTATAATACTGCTGCAGCCTACCAAATAGGCACGGTAAGAAACATCGAACAATTTCAGGGGCACACTGCTAGAATCCTACTAGGTCGTGCAGTGTATGCGAAAGCGTAACGGAGATGCTCAGGGAACTTAAACCAGAGTCCATGGACCAAAGACAATGTTTTCGCTGCGAAAGTGTACTATGTAAATTTAGAGAGCATGTATTCGGAGAAGAATGGGCTACAGTTTTTCTGCTTTCCTTGACTATCACGCATTGTTTGAGATATGTGCACACAGATAAGCGCGGCTAAATGCTGAGGCATTGGGTCGTATGAACAAAACAGAGAATGTACTTTATTCTCGGGATTTCGGAGAAAATTCTGAGGTTCGCATGAATAAAGCGAGACAGAAAGCATACTTCACCTGAGAATACTGTCAGTTTGAATAGAAGGGCGAGAGAAGTTGCTCAACGCGAAGAACATTCTCCGATTTCGTATGAATAAAACTAGAGAACTTTGTCACAAGCGGAGAACATTCTCCATTTTCTTAGTTGAGCTATGTAGGATACTTCGAATTGAGTAACTTGAGTTGAGGTTAAAATTTATCGAATTCTTTTTCGGAAAAATGGCAGAATTTATGTTGCTCGGAAGGCAAAAATAAATAAACAAACACAAAATAAAAAAACCGATGTATGTAGCTCGAAGAAATACTGAAGTATTATACAGGTTAAACAATAATGACTTTACTTGGCTGGCGAATTTCCTTTCCAAAAATCATGAAAGAAGAAGTGGGCGACCTTTCAAACAAAGCGAAAATGAAAACATTTTTTGCTATTTAGCGGAGCCAGGTTTTCAGGTTGGTGCAGGAGACTTAGGTATACGCAAGACGAATGTGTCACTGATATTTTCGGATGGTCATCGTCACGTTTATTCGTAGTATAAAATTTATATTCTGCTTCGTTAGAAATAAGTAAGCAGATCAGAAAAATTAATAACTGATTTTTTACAAACCTAGCAATCTGTTTCTCGTAACGAAACTACACAGGCGACTGCTTAGGTGCCGGCCGAAGTGGCCGTGCGGTTAAAGGCGCTGCAGTCTGGAACCGCAAGACCGCTACGGTCGCAGGTTCGAATCCTGCCTCGGGCATGGATGTTTGTGATGTCCTTAGGTTAGTTAGGTTTAACTAGTTCTAAGTTCTAGGGGACTAATGACCTCAGAAGTTGAGTCCCATAGTGCTCAGAGCCATTTGAACCATTTGACTGCTTAGGTACTTGGCGCGCGATCGGTTCATTATGCGGCCTATTTAACCCAAGTTATCTCGTGTTATAAAATTCTTAACAGAGTTCCGGTTTGTAGTAGATGAAAATATGATTTATTCTTAAGATTTCGTTCGCATAATGTGTTCACCTAAATTCAATAACAAAAAAGTTTCCCGTATGTCGAAATTTCTGTAACAACGTAAGAAAATGCATTACCGTAAACTATCTGTAATAATTTGTAGCCGCACATAACACTAAAATCGAAACGTAGTGCAAGTCTTCCAGAACACATTGATGCCAGTTCCATACCTGCACATCGAATAATTTGAATGTTTGAGCGAGTTGAATGAAATGTGAGGTTACGCGGGTGTTCTATGCCGTACGCGGCAGACGACACACACCGAACATTTGCTCAAGGAGTGGAGTTAGTGAGAAAGAACTCCCCCGTCAGGAACACACGTCATATTTTTTACTCAAACGAAATTGAGAGCATCCACAGAGAATGTTCTTTTTCTGTGAGAATCTTCTTCGGAGAATGTTCTCTTTTTTATTCATACGACCTATACAGACGAGCAGATTGTTCGGCAAGTGAGAGGGCGCGGTGGGCGAGTTGTGACACAGGAGAGCATCATTCGCGAGGAAGTAGCGACTGGAATCTTCTGTTTCACCCAGATAACGCCACCTTTAGTCTCTGAAATTGACGGAAACGATGGCCATGAAGCAAGCCGGTTAACAGAATGGCAGCAGGTTGCCTGGAGGATTATTGCCAGCGGGGAAACCCTGGCGGTTGACGGTTTGCAAGACGCCAGTGGCACGGATTCAGCGGTCGAAAATTCATTTTACAGACACAGCCATAAAATCCAAAGCATTTTCGTTTGCAGTGTAGACAAGAACAATAAATGAAAGATAAAATGAGACGAGAATGTTCGTCCAAACACCCCCTCGATAGGCAAAATAGTACTTAAGATCTAATTACAGAAAGCTGCAACCAGTCACTTTTTTAAGTAGTTATTTATTCTACAAAATAAATCAGAACTATTATACATATTATCTTTATCCACAATAAAGATAATCTGGTTTTACTAATATTCTAGACCTTTTTGGTGTAAGAACAGAAATAAATCGGCATTTCATTTGAAGTTTTGTTCTTGTTGCGTTTAAATCTAAAGATCAGGTACATAGAAACAGCTGTTATTCTCTGCAAATATCATAACTGTATTTTAGTTTATTTTATTTCTGTGCATTCATGTTAACTCCAGTTTTGATTAAAGTATTTGCCCACACATTGACTGTATTATATGTTAAGGAAGAACAGAAATAAGACACCAGATCATTTGAGGTTCTTGTTCTGGTTGTTTTTAAATGTAAAGTCGCTGTACCTATAAACAGCTGTAAGTTTCTGCAGATATGGAAAAAATGGAAATGTCGTGTGGCTAGGGCCTCCCGTCGGATAGACAGTTCGCCTGGTGCAGGTTTTTCGATTTGACGCCACTTCGGCGACCTGCGTGTCGATGGGGATGAAATGATGATGATTGGGACAACACAACATCCAGTCCCCGGGCGGAGAAAATTTCCGACCCCACCGGGAATCGAACCGGGGCCCTTAGGAGTGACAGTCAGTCACGCTGACCACTCAGCTACCGGGGAGGACTCTGCAGATATTAAAACGTTATTTTCTTATTTTATATTTTAGTCACTTATGGTAACGCCAGTTTTGATTAAAGTATTTCCCCGTACATCGACAGTATTACGTGCAAAGAAAAACAAATAATGTCTCGGTTCAAAGTGTGTTATATCTTCGTATGAATATCTTTGTAACAAGTAACAGCTGTAAAGCACACAGTTTTCTAAATATACATTTCCTGTGAAAAGAGTGTAATGTATTACCAACTGTCAGTCATAATGGAAGCTGATGGATAGATACTAATAAGAAAATTGCCGATACTGTCGCCGTAAGTAAAGAATTCACTTTTGGATTCAAATTACTATATAAACAATACTCATAGCGGTACATTAAAGCATGTTCCATCTTCTTGTCACAAAACCAACACTCAGCATTACACTTTGAAACAGTCATGTAACTTCCTCTGTACCATCTGAAGAAGAACCGGAAAATGTTCGAAAAACAGGTTTATAGAATAACTACCTTTTTCAAAAAAGATTTGGAAATACCTACTGATTTGAGAAATTAATAACTTCTAAACGCCTTGAGCAATTTTAAAGAGTTAAGTGTCGACAGATAGCGTTCGAAATATAATTCCAGACTTCTTTCAGCAATGTAACACAGTTTTAATTATAAGCCAGAATGTTCATTCGAAGAATTAAAAAGTATTTTGACGTAAAATGAGCTATAAATCAGTAAAAGTAGTAGCAATATGAGACAGTAGACTACAGTAGCTTTGTAGCCATTTCTATTAAATGATGTTTAAAAATAATTAATAGCAAATAAGGGTAAGTGAACTATCTCACTGATTAAAATGTAAATAAAAAGAAAACTGAGGACCCCAACTAAAATTTATGGACACTGCAGTAAAGCTTCTGAAAGTCTGGTCCTGACTGATATGTAAGGTGACAATAAATTAAATGTAAATTTGAGAAATTCGCAACGACAGATAGCGTATATGTAAAGGTGATCGCCGTAATGGCTCAAGAAAGTCCGCTTAGAGAGTTGATTGAGGATGAAAGCATGTTTTCATGAGCGGTGAGCCGGTCTTCGGGTTTAAGTGCTTGCACAAGAGTTCTGAAAATTTAAATGATTTTTAGTAGTTTTGGTAGTAGACTCTTTGGGCAGAAGCATTTTGAGTAGTTAAATTTTTACATCAGCTAGTTTTTGAACTTTTAACTTATGAGCTGAAATACTGGACTTGTAATTTTTTTCGGCAGTTAGCCACAAGAACCTCAGTACCGAATTGTTATGTGGTATGTCTCAATTAGCATTTCCATGAATTGAGAGGGACTTCTTCTGTCATTGTGTTGCTTTCACAATGTTAAAGTATTAATCAATATTTTAATTCCAAACATTAACTAGCTAATGTCTGGAACATTATTATTTAGCAACACTAACTATAATCCTGTCTGAGGTTATTAATTAGTATATATCCAGTATTTTCCTTTCTTTCGTTGTGTCTTTGCCCTTTACTACTATCCCATCATTTGCACAAGCTAAAATCTACACCAAAGTTATTTAATGGTGAAACTCTGTGATCTACTGGAAGCAAAATAGAAGCCAGCTGTTGTATTCCCTGGGCAGTAGTGTTCCGATTTTCTGACGCATGCCGGTGATTCGAATCTGCGGCCTCCCGCTCAGCGGACAGACATCACGGGTGAGCACTAGCGCGTTGCAGCCGAAATCCTGTTTCATTATACTCGTCTGGGAAGGGTTGGTCCACTGACCGCGAAACGTGCAAAAAGTGGCAGACAGACATCCACACTCTGTTTTACGTACATAGTTTGTTTCTGTTTTAACATCAGCTTGAAAACTTTTCGCAGATTGGTATAAGAGGTTATCGACGGATGGATGTACTATTTATTGCACTCTTCAGTTAAGTTTTTACATTTTATGGGAAATCTCATCCTGCCAAGTATGTCTACTCGACGATGCAGTAGGAAACTGATCGTGACATTAGTATAAGAAGCTGTCCGAGAATTCGCCTGAAGTATTTTAAGCTGACAACGAAAAGTTTGTGACGTAAGATCTTTTACTCAATCCTATCTTTATCTGCTTTTAACTGTTACCTCTCGAGAGTCAAGTCGCATCTGTTAAGTTTCGTCACCTTGCTACGACACTCAGCTGCTACAAACGCATTAACCATGCATATGTCTAGCAAAGTTGTTCTTATACACTATTGATCATTACTTTTTATGAAACTGTAAATGATTTCAGAATTACGTTATTTATAATAATTTTGAAGGAATGCAGGGTGTCCATACACCATTATGAACTATTGTAAAGTCTTATGATATCCGGAGCGTGTAGAGCATTTTACTGAGGTCGTTATCAAAATATTTTTCATTGACACCACACCTCTTATCTGAGTTATCTTTTAGGTAACTTTTTGTTATCCATGAAATAAACAGTGCCACTGTTCAAAACTGAGACAGCAACCAGTAGAGCCTTACCTTGTGCCTCTTCCTTCTGAAAGAGACGGAGCGAAGTGGAGCAGTGGTTAGCACACTGTACTCGAATTCGTCATCCAGGTTTAGCTTTCCCGTGATTTCCCTAAATCGCTCTAGGCGATTGCCGGGATGGTTCTTTGAAAGGGCACGGCCGATTTCCTGACTAATCCTTGAAACAATCCGTGCTTCTGCTCCGTTTCTAATGACCTCGTTGTCGGGACTTTAAACCCTAATCTTCCTTCCTTACTTCTGACAGAGCATACGATTAGCTAAAGAAATTGGTTGTCGGTCCTGAAGAGATAAAAATTTAAGTTTGTTTTTGTCTTTGAAATAAAGATCATTAACAGCTTAACTCTGGATGCCTCCACTTTGCTCGAAAACAGCTGACTGCCTGCAAAGCATCCAGGTAGCCTTGCTGAACAGCTTACTCGACGAATTCCTTTGGTAGTGTGCTCCTGCTGACAGATGGATCGAGACCGGATAATTGTCACTGGCATGAAGGTTATCATCCACTTCCCTCTGAGCGGTGTCTGTAAGGACTGGCGAGTAGAAGCAGAGGTGTATGATTGTAGACGAACCTGTAGTAGTCCTGAAATGATTAGGTTGACCCATGATGACGTTTTCAGTTCGTGTGAGATCCTCAGTTACTTGGTCCCTCGTGGAAGTGCTGCTGAATCGCCATAGTGCACCGTGTGCATTAAAATCTCCTAACTGTGTGAGGATGTCACAATTAATGGTCCCATAGCATGGTAGGTACACAGAGCACACCGTGACATTAACATGGGTCATTATACTAATAGTGACGGCTTGTAAGGTTGTGGTTAAGGGCGCAGGTGATGAGTAGAAACTGACCTTCCCGCAAGTCGCTTCACCTCCACAATTGAATGTTGTGTGGTGAAATCACTGGCATTTGAAATACCATGTAGGGTTAGGTATGTAATGCTGAACTATAAGTTGGAGGAACCATGCCGTGTTCAGATAGCGTTGCAGAATTGAAGCTCACAATAAAGTCGACCGTCTTCTCAGAGCCTCCATTATTACTTCGTGTTCTTTGTTCCACATCGACCACGAGCTGTAATGTCCATTCTCGTTTCAATTCTGATATGTCCATGCACAGCACCCTTGCTTGAGTTGAGGGAGTTGTGCAACTAAACAACTATGTCACAGTCATCCAATTTTTTAGACTTCCTAAGAAGTTCCACCTTCCCCCATGAACCATGGACCTTGCCGTTGGTGGGGAGGCTTGCGTGCCTCAGCGATACAGATGGCCGTACCGTAGGTGCAACCACAACGGAGGGGTATCTGTTGAGAGGCCAGACAAACATGTGGTTCCTGAAGAGGGGCAGCAGCCTTTTCAGTAGTTGCAGGGGCAACAGTCTGGATGATTGACTGATCTGGCCTTGTAACATTAACCAAAACGGCCTTGCTGTGCTGGTACTGCGAACGGCAGAAAGCAAGGGGAAACTACAGCCGTAATTTTTCCCGAGGGCATGCAGCTTTACTGTATGATTAAATGATGATGGCGTCCTCTTGGGTAAAATATTCCGGAGGTAAAATAGTCCCCCATTCGGATCTCCGGGCGGGGACTACTCAAGAGGACGTCCTTATTAGGAGAAAGAAAACTGGCATTCTACGGATCGGAGCGTGGAATGTCAGATCCCTTAATCGGGCAGGAAGGTTAGAAAATTTAAAAAGGGAAATGGATAGGTTAAAGTTAGATATAGTGGGAATTAGTGAAGTTCGGTGGCAGGAGGAACAAGACTTTTGGTCAGGTGATTACAGGGTTATAAATACAAAATCAAATAGGGGTAATGCAGGAGTAGGTTTAATAATGAATAAAAAAATAGGAGTCCGGGTTAGCTACTACAAACAGCGTAGTGAACGCATTATTGTGGCCAAGATAGACACAAAGCCCATGCCTACTACAGTAGTACAAGTTTATATGCCAACTAGCTCTGCAGATGATGAAGAAATTGATGAAATGTATGACGAGATAAAAGAAATTATTCAGGTAGTGAAGGGAGACGAAAATTTAATAGTCATGGGTGACTGGAATTCGTCAGTAGGAAAAGGGAGAGAAGGAAACATAATAGGTGAATATGGGTTGGGGGGAAGAAATGAAAGAGGAAGCCGCCTAGTAGAATTTTGCACAGAGCATAACTTAATCATAGCTAACACTTGGTTCAAGAATCATAAAAGAAGGTTGTATACCTGGAAGAATCCTGGAGATACTAATAGGTATCAGATAGATTATATAATGGTAAGACAGAGATTTAGGAACCAGGTTTTAAATTGTGAGACATTTCCAGGGGCAGATGTGGATTCTGACCACAATCTATTGGTTATGAACTGCAGATTGAAACTGAAGAAACTGCAAAAAGGTGGGAATTTAAGGAGATGGGACTTGGATAAACTGAAAGAACCAGAGGTTGTAGAGAGTTTCAGGGAGAGCATAAGGGAACAATTGACAGGAATGGGGGAAAGAAATACAATAGAAGAAGAATGGGTAGCTCTGAGGGATGAAGTAGTGAAGGCAGCAGAGGATCAAGTAGGTAAAAAGACGAGGGCTAATAGAAATCCTTGGGTAACAGAAGAAATATTAAATTTAATTGATGAAAGGAGAAAATATAAAAATGCAGTAAATGAAGCAGGCAAAAGGGAATACAAACGTCTTAAAAATGAGATCGACAGAAAGTGCAAAATGGCTAAGCAGGGATGGCTAGAGGACAAATGTAAGGATGTAGAGGCTTGTCTCACTAGGGGTAAGATAGATACTGCCTACAGGAAAATTAAAGAGACCTTTGGAGAGAAGAGAACCACTTGTATGAATATCAAGAGCGCAGATGGCAACCCAGTTCTAAGCAAAGAAGGGAAAGCAGAAAGGTGGAAGGAGTATATAGAGGGTTTATACAAGGGCGATGTACTTGAGGACAATATTATGGAAATGGAAGAGGATGTAGATGAAGATGAAATGGGAGATAAGATACTGCGTGAAGAGTTTGACAGAGCACTGAAAGACCTGAGTCGAAACAAGGCCCCGGGAGTAGACAACATTCCATTAGAACTACTGATGGCCTTGGGAGAGCCAGTCATGACAAAACTCTACCATCTGGTGAGCAAGATGTATGAGACAGGCGAAATACCCACAGACTTCAAGAAGAATATAATAATTCCAATACCAAAGAAAGCAGGTGTTGACAGATGTGAAAATTACCGAACTATCAGTTTAATAAGTCACAGCTGCAAAATACTAACGCGAATTCTTTACAGACGAATGGAAAAACTGGTAGAAGCGGACCTCGGGGAAGATCAGTTTGGATTCCGTAGAAATGTTGGAACACGTGAGGCAATACTAACCTTACGACTTATCTTAGAAGAAAGATTAAGAAAAGGCAAACCTACGTTTCTAGCATTTGTAGACTTAGAGAAAGCTTTTGACAACGTTAACTGGAATACTCTCTTTCAAATTCTGAAGGTGGCAGGGATAAAATACAGGGAGCGAAAGGCTATTTACAATTTGTACAGAAACCAGATGGCAGTTATAAGAGTCGAGGGGCATGAAAGGGAAGCAGTGGTTGGGAAAGGAGTGAGACAGGGTTGTAGCCTCTCCCCGATGTTATTCAATCTGTATATTGAGCAAGCAGTAAAGGAAACAAAAGAAAAATTCGGAGTAGGTATTAAAATTCATGGAGAAGAAGTAAAAACTTTGAGGTTCGCCGATGACTTTGTAATTCTGTCAGAGACAGCAAAGGACTTGGAAGAGCAGTTGAACGGAATGGACAGTGTCTTGAAAGGGGGATATAAGATGAACATCAACAAAAGCAAAACGAGGATAATGGAATGTAGTCAAATTAAATCGGGTGATGCTGAGGGGGTTAAACTAGGAAATGAGACACTTAAAGTAGTAAAGGAGTTTTGCTATTTAGGGAGTAAAATAACTAATGATGGTCGAAGTAGAGAGGATATAAAATGTAGACTGGCAATGGCAAGGAAAGCGTTTCTCAAGAAGAGAAATTTGTTAACATCAAGTATAGATTTAAGTGTCAGGAAGTCATTTCTGAAAGTATTTGTATGGAGTGTAGCCATGTATGGAAGTGAAACATGGACGATAACTAGTTTGGACAAGAAGAGAATAGAAGCTTTCGAAATGTGGTGCTACAGAAGAATGCTGAAGATAAGATGGGTAGATCACGTAACTAATGAGGCGGTATTGAATAGGATTGGGGAGAAGAGAAGTTTGTGGCACAACTTGACTAGAAGAAGGGATCGGTTGGTAGGACATGTTTTGAGGCATCAAGGGATCACAAATTTAGCATTGGAGGGCAGCGTGGAGGGTAAAAATCGTAGAGGGAGACCAAGAGATGAATACACTAAGCAGATTCAGAAGGATGTTGGTTGCAGTAGGTACTGGGAGATGAAGAAGCTTGCACAGGATAGAGTAGCATGGAGAGCTGCATCAAACCAGTCTCAGGACTGAAGACCACAACAACATCAACAAGAAGTTCCACCTGCCTTGACCTGTTACTTTCAATTAACAAAGAATCATTTTGCAATCGTTTAGTAGTTTCAGCTACCATGAAACGCTTCCACTCCTTTTTGAATACAGAAAGGGGAAAATTTTCAAACTTCCGCTCCATCCTCTTGATCAGGAGAAAAATATTCTGATTCATGACTCCTTGAGCCCTGGTACTAAATACAAACTGATTTTCAGGGTATTAGACTCCCACAATCGCTTGGATGAGTGGCTATCAGTACTACCATATGGTGCACCCATCACGTTGAGTGTGGATATTGATCTGATCCGTCATGGTGTTCCCACGAGCAGCTAGGGACATGACAGATCCCCGCTTGCCTGTGTAAGTCTTATACAACTGAGGTGCATCAGGTTCCCCAGAGGCTGCCCGCTAACTACTGCTCCATCTCAACAGCCATGCACCTCATCAGCGCGCGGCACACCTTGAGACTTAGGTTTTTTATTTTATTTATTTTTTTAAAATAGAGGTTTGTAACACCCTTACGATCCGGGCGTTTAAGACAAGCTCCCCGTTCCCAGTAACACACAATACTCTCCGTCACTCTGTTACTGAATCATGCCCACAGTTTATGGTTACCGAGGACTGGCGGTACTCACCGGTCCCCACCTCAAGAAGTCCGGGTTCGCCAAGCCCCTATCCAGCAAACGAATGCTAAGTTCTCTGAGCTGCTCGCCATTTATTACGACACGGGGCTACGTGGGGCTTATCGAATGCCACAGACGCGGCGAGCAGTACCTCCCATGTAGGATGGGAACGCAAGTCTCTGGACAGATGGCTCGGCATCCTCTGCTGCTGCTGCCACACATTTTAATTTCCACATGAGAGGGTAACTTTCATTAACTGCGTACCACTTTTACGTTTCAGGTTACAAACACCGCTCAGTGTGGCGACCATCTGCATCCACGACAGCCTGGAACCGCACAAGTGATACCAGTTCTCAGTTGTTCGCAGCACTTCTAGAACGGTGGACAATGAAATGGTCAGCTGTCATGGCACATCTCGTGCACTGCTTGAAGGTCGCAAACAGCGTCCAGCATTCTCAGCCCTGGCAATAAGGAGCAATTCCCAAACTACCAATCAATTCGAACTTTTGAATCGTGTTCTTCAATCCCGGTACGGAAGGATGACCTCTCCGTATTGGTTTAATGCATGGATACTTGCGAAGAGCAATAGCACTGTTGCTTTTGTTTTGTAAAACAGCTTTACGAGTAAAATCCTACTGATCTTGTGCAGACCAGTGTTGACAGTTGGCAACTATAATGCACACCGGTGCTTGTGTTTCAGCCCTACGTCTCCGTACTAATACCGACGCCTAATAGCAAGTCATGGCACTATCACTGCCAACAACGCAAATCCTGCAGCTCACGGTCTGATCATCATTCCTACGAAGTTGGATACCGATACGGTAATTAGTTTTCCGTCTATACTGGCCCAAGTAGCGAAAGTTTAGTTTATTATAACCACCCTGCACATTGTAAAGTTACTAATAACGTCAGATTTGCGGACAACAGCTTTATCATAGCAGACGAGCTACCTGCGTTTCAGTGATCG
Organism: Schistocerca nitens; assembly: GCF_023898315.1. Classification (NCBI taxonomy): domain Eukaryota; kingdom Metazoa; phylum Arthropoda; class Insecta; order Orthoptera; family Acrididae; genus Schistocerca; species Schistocerca nitens. The sequence continues at coordinate 963,539,018 of NC_064616.1, read as the reverse complement.
ATAAACTGCCTAGTTTAGCGCGTTGAAGAGCTTGGCATATCTGTTAACCCTTCCAAGGACAAAATTATGGAATTCAACAGAATGTAAATCCTAATAAATCTCACAATATAAGGTAACAGAACTGAACAAGTGTCCTCCTTTAAATAATGAGAAACTGTTTTTGAACAGCAGTGCAACACCAAGCGAGAGATAAAATCCAGAATTGAATAGGCAAGGAAACAATAAATCGATGTGAGAAAATTATTCATGCGGAAGGGCATTAAATTGAAACTGAGATCCAGAATGACACTGTGCTACATATTCTGTTGAATGCGAATTGAGGATTTTGAAATTTATTTGTATCGTCGTCTGTTGCTTTTCCCTAGATGTTGAAGGAGCGTATGTGGAGGCCCTTCATCGAATAACAAAGCAAAACGAACTGCGACGTTTTATATAAAAGAAGAAAGACATCATGGTTGGCACATATTATCAGGTGCAATTGATATGAACTACTACTCAAGGAAAAATACAAGGCAAAAGTCCATTGGAAGACCGCGAAACACTTGGGTAAAAATATGTTATTTACTTATTTGTTTATTTATTTATTTATTTATCATAGACCACTTTCTTGATGACAGTAGACCAGAGGTTCCCAAACTTTCGTCACGCCCCCATTCTGCCGAAAAGAAATTTCCGTGCCCCCCCCCCCCCCCCCCAAAAAAAAAAATAGAGATTTTTATTAATTATCAAGAAACTATTGAAAAATTTGTGATGGTGTCGTCATGTAGCATGGTGGGCTGTTAATGTATCGAGTTGCAGTTATTACGTCATCAGTCTAGTCTAGTGATTATAAGCCACTCCTAAAGCAAAGAAAGTCCTTGGTAAACAAGGAAAAATAGTTGCAACCTTTGCAGATTAGTGGATGCGGGCCGTTATTTTAAGTTGAGTGTAGCTTATTACTTTCACTCATTATCAAAAATAGTCACTCAGTCACGGTGTTAACGAACATCACTGATATGTACGCCTATAGCGCTCCCCATTGTCATTGCGCATAGGTTGGCATTTATGTCAACGACGACAGTTACTGAACGGCGACAAAGGCCCAGTTCCCAGAACCAGACGAAAAATAAAAAGTAAGTTTTACGAAATAATTTTGCAGACTACACAGAACTTTAAAAAATATGAATACAACAACTTCCTTACCTTGATTACATACCCCTGCTGCACACAATTTCTTCACCAGTATACGATTTTAGGACCACTCTTCGCTTGCCATATCTACGATAAACTTTCGCTGTGTCTTCATCCAGAAGAAATACTATTATTAGTTAAAATAACATACCACACATAACATCAGAATCCATACGGATCACACGCAGTATTAATATTTAAATCAGATTCACTATGTTTATTTTATATTGATTCTTCAAAATAGTTTTTTGTAATTTTACAGTATTACCTACATGTAAGGATAGTTAGGAGGAAAATAACAAGTTCTCTTATAATGTGACGTATTTATTATAAAAATATTTTTTCCACACACATATGGGAAGAAACAAACAAATAAATCAATGTGAAGGATGAGCTTGCATATTTTTTACAAGATTTTGAATTCTTGGCTGAATAGTAGAAACTGCGCAACGTAAATCATTGGCAATACTGAGTTTGCTTCTAAGCTTATTTTTTATCGCCACTACCGCTGAAAATGCTCTTTCGCACAAATAAGTGCTTGAAAATGGTAAATACAGATTCAGTGCTTGTTCTGATGTGCTGGGATACACCGTGAAATATTTCACCCAAAATAAAGGCTTATCCATCTTCTGAAAGTCATACTTCGCTGCAGAATCATTTTTAATTTCTAAGACTTCCTCTTGTAGTCTGTCTGGCAACACATCCACGTCAACGTGAAATGGATCCGTCGCTAACCTATAATAAATTTTATCATCACAACTGTTACGGAAGTATCGTTCGAATTCATCAATGAGGTGCTGCAAATGGTTCGATATTTTACTCTTAGTATCAGTATCCTTAAAATTGTTTTGAAATCGGGCTTCTTCCAGGATTCCAAACAATCTGGAAAAGCAGGAATAATTGCAGGCTAAAATTTTATGTTTCCATAGTTGCAACTTATCAGTAAATGCTTTGATGGCATCCCGATGAAAAATTATGTTTGACTCTCCACCTTGTAATTTCAAATTCAATGTGTTTAAAGATTCGAAAATATCTGACAGATAAGCCAATGCAACATGAACACCGGGCTTTCTAAATTCCATATACAATTCAGTTTGTTTGTTATTTTCCAAAAACTGCATCACTTGTATCGAAGTTCAAATAATCTTCCTAGCATATTTCCTTTTGAGAGCCAGCGTACTTCTGTATGAAATAAGTGTTTTATACTCTGCTCTCAAGTCTTCACAAAGAGTCGTAAATAACCTGGAATTTAACGCACTCTTTTTAATATGATTCACGATTTTGATGCACAGTTTCAAGATATCATTGAGTTCCTTTGGAAGTGTCTTAGCTGCCAATGCTTGACGGTGTATTACACAGTGGATAGCAGTAACACTAGGGTTTTTTTCTCTGACCATCTGCACGAATCCTGAGCGACATCCAGGCATTGATGGGGCGCCGTCTGTGCATACGCCTATCAGTTTCTGCCATGATATTTTTACAAAAGAATTCAGAGACGGCTGCCATTATATGAATTGCCTTTGAAGTTGACTTTAACTCTGTAGAAAACAGCAACTCTTCTTTAATTGCTTCAGTTTCTATATAGCGAACGAAAGCTAGCAGTTGGCAACAATTCACAACATCGGTACTCTCGTCTAACTGTATTGCGAAAAACTGCGATTGTTTGACGGCCGTAACCAATTGATTTTGTATGTCTTCGTCCATATCATCGATCCGACGTTTCACAGTATTGTCAGAAAGCGGTATTTGTGAAAGTTTTTGTTTACTTTCTGACCCAAGAACAATATCAGCAGCTTTCAACAAACAGGGTTTGACTAGTGTCCCTCCGATAATATGACTCTTCTTGGTCCTTGAAATAAGTAGCAATAACTCATACGAGGCTTCCAGTACCTTTCCTGATGTCTGAGGGAAGGATCCAGCAGTGTCCAACTTCATTCGTTTCAAATTATCACATTTTGCAGCAAAAAATTCCTTCAGCTTCTCTTTCAATGCACCATGCTCTGCCCACAAATGGCGTTCCAGACGAGGTGGTCTCATGGAATCATTGCTCAATACCTCATAGCAAATAACACATTGCGGCTGGTCAACACTATTTTTTTTTCTGTAGAAGCAAAACCGTATTTGATATAATCATCATTATCTTTACGTTTTTTCCCGACACTCATGGTGAAGTAAAAAGAGAACAAGAAGTTAACAGTATAATTTCGCACTAACACTGATTTTACTGAGGCACAACTGTGAAAGATTCAACTATTTCAGCAAAATCCAATATATCAGATGTGTCAACAACTGCAAGCAACCAACTGAAATAAAGGAAAGCTAATGTCGCCTGTCGGCACCTCAGATGACTGGGTGTGAGGAGTGGGGCGAACAACGGAGAAGCCCAGCCGCAGCGCAGGTAGTCAGTGCACTGTCTGTCTGCGACCTGTTGGCCGAGCAGGGCTCTTGCTGGTCAGAAACGGGCTTTTCCCTGATTAGGGCGGAAACAGCCCACAGGCACCCTTAGAATTTGCTACATGTTCTGCGGTGCTGTTCTGAGCAGTGCAGCGTGGGGTTTTATGCGAAAATCGTTTTCGTGCCCCCTATCTTTCGTTACTTATAAATTAAACGTTATACGTTTTGAGATAACATCAATGAATTGGTTGTCAAATTTCACAGTAATTAAGTAAGGTCATGGATACACCTCATACATCGCTGGAAACTGTGCACAGTGCCAAGCAGTTCTCTCTGTACTCGTGCCAAAAGAAGCCATTGTCGCAGCAAAGAACGTACACTAATTTCAAACGAAATTAGGCCGTATTTCAAAAAGGCAGAAGAAAAATAACTGTTTTGTCAGATAAGTAATCCGAATGAAAGAGCTGTAGTAAAAAAAAAAAAAAAAAAAAAGCCTCACTAATGGACTTCATTGTCTACCTAGCTGCGTTATGTTTCATTGTTAGCAGTCACGACAATGTTTCCAGAACGGCGTGAAGTACTCTGCTCAGAACGAACACTTGTACTAGTTTCGCATTCACGTCGTGCACATTTTTCTGGTGACAAAGGGCATAACTCTGGCGTCCAAATTACGAACCAGCCAGTTCATTTGAAGCGTATACAGTCTATTAAAGTCACTGTAATCGCATCACAGGGGGATCCAAGGGTTGACAGGGTAATAAAACGGCATTTTTGCAGTTACGCAGTATAAGTGATTATTACACTGATGAACATAGCCTACTACGGCTAAAAGTTATAACATGATTACGTTCAGTTCATGTGTACAAATGTACAGAATAGTTAATACCTGACTTTTCTGTTTTCCAATTGTCAGAAGTAAGTTGTTTACAAATCTGATATATTAGAATTAACGCATATCGCCTTCGTAATTTTGAGAGTTTCTGTATGTGACATTCTAAACGTGACATTCTAAACGTAATCTTCAAAAGCGGTATGTTCTGGGATAGGTTATTGAGATAGGATTGTGGGAAGTGGGGCGCCAAACGATTGCATTTAGCACCATAATCTATCATTAATACCTGCACATTCATTTATATTAAAATATCGATATTAAAAATAAATATTAGGTTTATACCGCTAACTCCACCCGCGCCCCCCTTGCAACATCATCACGCACCCCCCAGGGGGGCGCCCCCCCCCCCCCCCGTTTTGGAACCCATGCAGTAGACCGTTACACATAGAAATATATTTATATGAGTCTTCATGACATTCTATTTGTTTTTCTTTTTTTATGTACTGACAATGGTTTTCATTTTATAGTGTATATCGTAGTATCTTTCGTCATTTTTATTTCATGCCGTTACATAAACGTGTGGCATGTTGGATGTACTTTTACTGTGACAGAAAGAGAGCCATAGATTTTTTTATTTAAAATTGTGTCATCTAGTTTTACAGTTAACTTTATACTTACTGCTATTAGCACTGTTACAACAGCTTGTACTACTACCATACAATAACAAACAATACAATTAGCCCAAGTATAAAAAGCCCCTATTCCGACTACCACCACCTACTGTTACTGACAATTATGCAGATACTAATACGTCTACTGCGATTACTTATGATAATGCTAGGGTCGCTGACCCTTGGAGAACAGTTAATGGCATATTGTCTCGTGTAGCTTCACTGTTTATCTTTACTGCAGTCTAAGACGGGAACACATACACTCACAATTTACTACGATCGTAATGTATCTCGTTTCTCTCTACGTTCCTCACCGTATCGGCCACCCTGCTGGTTCCAGCAACATTTTTGTGCCTTCAGACAGTATGGCGACGAATCAGAGTACGTCACTTACGTTTCACTGATTCTTCTCGTTCTTCTGTAAAGTAGCAGTATTTTGCACCTTACTGTAATATAATAATTGTTGCAAAGACTTGTTAGATATCGCTTATTATGTCATTTATCAGGCAATCAGCCTATTGAGATTAATATAGGGCTTACCAGACGGCATAAGACGCGTATTCGCATGTTGCATGAAGTCGGGGTTCAGGTGATATTTTCACGGAGTTTGGCTGGAGCGGACGAGCGGCACTGCTCAAAGGCAGAGCAGAGGGGTGCGGAAGTTTGCAACCGACCATTACGAGTCGGCATGGGAAAGCGTCCCACTGGTGGAGACGCGCCGCCGGCGCAGGTCGGCACCCATTGCGCGGGGCCTTTGAGGGCGGCGCCTCGTTGGCGCTGGACGTTAAGCCCACGCCACTATGTCGAGATGAGCTGGAGCCTAAGGGAGCCTTCCCACGATTCTTAACGTTTTCTGGGGCTTTCTAAGAAACGCGGTTAAGCTAGTGCAATGAATTTTCCCGCGCGAAGGCGAACAGAGAGACACGATTGGTGGGTTCAATTTTGAACGGAGTTTCAGTTTGTTCCAGAACATTCTAGGCGCAGTAAGTCGCAGAATATTTTAATTGGTTGGAAGAAGCCAGGAAATAATAGTGGGAGCGAACTGTGCTGGTCTAGAGCCACGGGATTGGCTAGCTCGAAAAATAGCGTGGAGGTGCTGATTTTTGCAGAGGGAAGCTTTTGGAGCTGTCATCGAGGAGAAGCCTCTTAGCTCCTGTAGCGAGCGGACGTCGTGCTTTCGGCTCTGCTGTAGGAGAGTAAATTCTTTTCAGTGTGCTGTACAGAACGTTGAATAAGACTGCCAGCTGCAACTGAAACTAGTATTCAGTTAGGGGAACTGTCATGCTTTACTGTTAGAGACAGGCTGATTCCGATAATTACGGTTGGGAATACTGTCTCACAGGAAGCATACAGGAGCAGAGCAATTTCCTTGAGCCACACTTTATTAAAGACGTTACTGGATTCCGCCTTTGGGATGGTGAGTCCCGTCTTAACGAGTGCGAGACGGTTGGAAAGAAAGCAGAATTAGCATTTGAATAGGAGTTTACAAACAGGAAGCCTGTTCGCGAAAATAAATTCATTTTTGTTGCAATTGAGGCTCCTCGACGACATAGACGCCATCGGCACCTTGCTAACCTGTCCACGATGCTGCATTTGGTAACGTGATGCTCAGTTTCGGCATTTAATCCGATATTACGCACGCCTGTGATTACCAGAGCTCAGTTTTCCAGCCACGCCCCTATTGAAAATTTGGTAATTGAAGTAGGTTTGTCTGATGTATTTTATGCCGTCTGACAACGTGAGAGAGTAGAAAACAAGTACAGATGCGTTATCCGACCTTAAGAGTTAGTTTTGGAATTTAAGGGCCATTGCCATTACTAGCTTAAATTTATCACTTATAAATGTATGTCATTGTTCAGTTTGATGTTAGGAAGATTGTTGTTCAATAAATGTGTTCAGTACTATCCTTGTTTGTTTAGTAGTGATCAGTTCCCTGAACACTATTTAGCTATTAAATATTAATAAAAATTAGTGAAGGGGCAGTTTTAATTAACAGGTTGGGTCTCATAACAGGCCTTCAGCCAGAGCCAACGACCCGATCCAGTAGGCAAAGTGAACAAGTAAAAGCATTCTTGTTAAAAAAAAAACCGACATTTGGCTGACCCGCCTAGGGTTCCTAATCATCACCCTTCCACTTCTTAAGTACGCTTGTGGGCGCCTCCTTTTATTCTTTCATTATTCTGCCAAGTAGATCGTACAGCTACTGGTCTTCGTTTTCGTTACATAGGGTCGTCCACAGGTCTTTCTCGTGTCTGTTGTTATGTCTGTCGGCTGTAGCTAGACGTTCTTGCTGCATCTTCATCTAGGGGACATTTCTAGAGGACAGGGGGTGCACAAATGGCGGCCCTCGAGCCACATTCGGTGCGCTACGGGTTTTGTATGGCACGCCAAGACAGTCAGAAAAATCAACCTTGAACTGAGATTTCCTTTTCGTTAGTGACCGAGGATTTCCACAAGGATGATCACGTTAGTCCACATGAACACTGCGCATTGTAGATACTAGTCGCACAAAAAAAGCTGGCACTCGGCGCGGTGGCTGATGGCAGTGATCATAAAGGCATTTTCATTTTACATATTGACATGTGCTCAGATCAAACTGTGAAAGACATATATGATGCTTTGACGTTAGTTGACCTTTACAAATGTTTGTCTACTGAAGAATTTCTATATATGAAGAAATTTGATTTTGAAAATGTTCTCTAATTTGGGTCTACATATATTTGTGAGCAAAAATTTTTTTGCTTGATGAACAAAAAGAGTAAATGAGGTACGCTCCTATATAATCTTCGACAGACTTGCAAGCTGTGATTAGAATTTCGACAAGCAACCTCACTCTTGGTTTACAAAAAAATTGTAGAAATTGATTCTAAAATTATACGTGCTTGCAGATATAGATAATATGAAATCAGCACAATAAATAAATTGATTAAAACTGCCACTCTTTTATTTAATTTATATTTATTGATTTTTATGATAAAATTTATATATTTTATGAAATGCAGCGTTAACAATGAATGCAACCATTTTAAGAGGTGCGACCCTCCATTGACCTGCACTTTAGCAATGTGGCCCCAGAGCCAAGACCGTTGACCACCACTGCATTATACCTATTGTATTTCGTGTCTGCAGCGTATGCTAATTCTCTCGTCTCATTAATTGCATCCACAGGACATTTCCCTTTCCTGAATCCTTATTGAGCGTTATTTTACCCACTTAGACTACTGTGGCTTTTTAATCTATTGATTAACACTTTTTTATTACCTTGCCTGGTATGCCATCGATATCAGAAGCTCCGTTCCCTTTCATATCGAGTATGATTGCAACCACACCGGTATCAGTACTCGGTTATATGGCGGCTGTATGCCATGAGGCTCTTCGAGCTCCTCTTTCAGTTTTTTGTGATATTCAGTGTCATCCTTTTCGTCGTCATCTGGAAGATCAACTTAAAGCAGAACTTCAGCACATTCCTTCCAGTTTGTTGTCGTTAGGCGTTCAATGTAGATTGTGAACAGAACAGTGGAGATCTTATTATCTATGGTATAATTTTATAGACCGTACCCTAAGGATTTACTACCAAGGTTTCACGAACAAGTCTCTCCCAGCAAGCTCGTCTGACAGGTCTCATCTCAGACTTGTACTTCTGTTTTATGTATCTATATTGTATCAATCCGAAATATCTGTCATACAAACTTCTTTGATATATCCTTTCGCCTTCCGAACTTGTCTTCTATGCTCAGTAATTTCTGAGCTCCAAGGTGCCAACTGTCCTATGTCGACTTGTTTCTTCAGTGGCACAGGATTTTGTATTGCTTCTCCGATAGCTTTCGATAATAAGAAGGATTTTTCGTCAACATTTTCTCCCGTCACCATTAGGGGTTGGAAAACGCATCGAGCGTGCAGAAGCTCCCAGTTTGCTTTTCTGGCATTTCTTATCATCTTATGGAAACAATTCTGCGTTACTAGCTGACCTTTCATTGCGATGTAGTTTTTATCGGAGTATGATTGCTAGTTGTCTCTCTTGAGGTGACTTCTTAGTGTCGAACGTATTTTGATAACGAGGTGGTAAGGGTAACGTCAATGCTGGAGCTTGCTCCCGCCCTGTTTTGACAAGTCTGTGGGTTACCAGGAAGATTACGCACATACAATTGCAGCTCCAGATGAGCCTTTTCCAAGTCATGACGTCCACCATCTGCTGTTTCACTGTGCCACAGGAAAAATTTAGAGTTTGTGGCAATAGTAGTTACAAAAGAAGAAGGCATAGTTGTATATTATAAGAAGTTTCCAAGCTGCACTGACAAGATCAGAGCTAGATTACGTAGATATCTAACCATCGCCATGAGATAGTGTCTTAAAAAGGTAAAACGATCTATTGACCCAAAACCTATTAACCTCAACAGAGAAAGTAACAGACATATGCTTATACTAAATGGAAAACCCGCAGCTGGACAGATGTGCGGCAGACACGGATCTCATCGTTCTTGTTTCACCTCAAGATAGGCTTACAATCACCCGTAACCGGTCGTGGTTGTACAAATAAATCTTCTACAACTAAAGCGGTTTATTATCTAATTCCATGATGCTCAGTTTTATACGTCCTGTCAACCAAATTTCATCCCGCTAGAACGACCCGCAGCAGGAACGCCAGGGCCAGACAGTTAGCTTCACCGACTGTGGCTTACTTTCGTCACTGCCACCAACTCTTACTTCCAGAATTGCACGGGTCCCCGATTCACCAGCGAAATGACAGCCTGCAGGGGAATGGCACATTACGCAATGTGATGTATGTTATGTTACTTGCAGGAATCCTTGTCAGCTTGGTCTGCTGTTCATTTTCCTGAATTCGCACATGCCCTGGCTGCAAGCGGAATGATACCTGCTTCCCCCCATTTGAAAGAAGTATAATTGTTCTTGTATTAGCTGGACCATTTTCTTCGCTGTGTGTATGTACTGCACTGATTGCAGGGCACTAAGGGAATGGTAAGAGACGATCAAATGATTGCCCTGACGATGCTTCAGTGCTCAAGTGCCTTCAGTCTTGCGCAGAGCTCTGCGGAAGGTACAATATATTGACGAGGAAGGCGAATCCTGTAGACTCTGTCAGCGAATACTACTGAACAGCCAAGGCAGGCAAGGGGGGCCATCAGTGTACACAGCTTTAAAACTGTGAGGACTGTTTAAAATGTTAAAAAACTGATATTGAAACGTAAAATTGGGAATGTAATCTTTCTTAAAATTCGTCAAGTCTAAAATAATTTTGGGACTCTGTAGGAGCCAAGGTGGAGATCTGCCCCAGCCTTGGGGAAAAACGTTACAATCAGCCACACCCGTCTCTGAACGGCACTTCCTCGCACGAATCCCACAGGGTGCCGTCCCTTGGTGTAGAGTATGAAAGGGCCTTTGCATTGGTTTCCATTGGTAGCCCTCAGGGCAAAGGATCGGTATGGGGCTGGTTCGAAAGACCCCAGCGGCCAGCCTAAGTCTTTCATGGTGCACCACGTCCAACACTTTAAGTAAGACGGTCGTGTAGACCTCTACAGAACGCACCCATAAGCATGCCGAGATCGTACGAAGGCCCCGTAAAGCTGGATCAGACACCTTCCATCTGTTTCCCAAGGGGTGTGGCTAAGACATTCTAAAATAAAGGCTACTTTTAGGAATCACCTTTTCACCTCCCTATGATGTGTTAGCTATGAAAGTTCAGAAACAAATGTGACGCCCAGAATCTTCACCATGCCATTAAAGCGAAGAACAATGTCCCACCATTAGCTTGGGAAATTTTAACGGCAACTTAAAAAGAAAGCGAGCTGATTTACCGGAGGAGAAATTAAAACTCCTCCTCCCTCGATATCTAAAATAGCGTAGTCTGAGGAATGAGCGTATAAAGATGTGTAGATATTCCCGGAAACCACATTCATGGAGCTATCCGAGGATAATACGCTTCGAGGTAGTATCATAGGCTTTCTCGATGTAAAAAATATACCCGGAAGGTGATGGCGAAAGCCTGTTGTACAGCCTTAATAAGACCTTGGCCGACATGCTATCAATGTTCGTCAATATTGAGCAGAGCAATTGGGATGAGGTACTACCTTTCGTGACGATTGCCTACAACACCGCCAAACAAGACACCACAGGATTTACGCCATTTTTCCTGGTGCATGGGTTCGTTCAAATGGCTCTGAGCGCTATGGGACTTAACTGCTGAGGTCATCAGTCCCCTAGAACTTAGAACTACTTAAACCTAACTAACCTAAGGACATCACACACATCAATGCCCAAGGCAGGATTCGAACCTGAGACCGTAGCGGTCGCTCGGTTCCAGACTGTAGCGCCTAGAACCGCTCGGCCACTCCGGCCGGCTCCACTTAGGTCTTTCAGTGCTCTGTCAGATTCTTCTCACAGTATCGTGTCTCCCATCTCATCATCATTTGCGTCAATTTAATTTACATAATATTGCCTTCAAGTTCATCTCCGTTGTGTAGATCCTCTATATACTTCTTCCACCTTTCAGCTTTCCCGTCTTTGTTTAGGAGTTTTTCATCTTAGCTCTTCATATTCATGCAGCAGCTTCTTTTTCCTCCAAAGGCCTCTTTAATTTTCCTGCATGCGGTATCTGTCTTTACCCTAGTAATATATAATTCTAAATACTTACATTTGGCGTCTAGCCATTCCTGCGATGCTATTTTGCACTTCCTATCAATCTCATTTTTAGACGTTTTTATTTCCTTTCGATTACTTCGTTTGCCGTATTTTTATATTTTCTCCTTTCATCAGCTAAATTCAATATCTTCTGTGTTATCCAAATATTTATACTAGGCTTTTCTTTTTACCTATGAGAGCCTCAGCTGCACCCCCTATTTCGTCTCTCAGAGCTATCCATTCGTCGTTTACTGTATTCCTTTCCATTGTTGTAGTCAATCGTTGCCCAACTGAAACTCTCAACAACCTCTGGTTCTTACACTTATCTAGGTCTCACCTCTCTTTTATTTCCTACCATTTTGCAAATTCTTCAGTTTTAATCTACAGCTCATATTCAATAAATTCTTGTCAAAGTCCATATCTGCCCCTGTAAATGCCTTACAGTATAAAATCTTGTTCATCTGCTTACCATTATATAATCAATTAGCAACCTTCTGCTGTCTCCAAGTCTTTTACACATATACAACATTCTTTTGAGATTCTTAAACCCAGTGTTAGCGATGATTCAATTGTGCTTTGTGCAAAATTCTGCCAGGTGGCCTCCTCTTTCGTTCCTTTCCCCCCGTCCATATTCACCTACTGCTTTTCCTTCTCTTCCTTTTCCTATTATCGAATTCCAGTCCCCCATGATTATTAAATTTTCGTCTGCCTTAACTATCTGAATAAATTCTTTTATCTCATCATTCATTTCTTCATTCTCTTCATCATTTATGGAGCTAGCTGGCGCATAAACTTGTACTACCATGATGGGTGTGGGCTTCGTGTCTTTTTTGGCTACGATAATGCGTTCACCATGCTGTTCAGACTAGCTTACACGCATACTTATTTTCTTATTCTTTATGAAACCTACTCTTGCAGTCTCACTATTTGATCTTATATTTGTAGACCTGTATTCACTTGACCAGAATTTTTGGTTCTCCTGCCTCCGAACTTCACTAATTCTCACTACATCTAACTTCAACCTATCCATTTCCCTTTTTGAGTTTTCTACCCTATCTGGCCGACTAAATGATCTAACGTTCCACGCTCCGATTCGAGAACGCCAGTTTCGTTTCTCCTGATGACGATGTCCTTCTGAGTAGTCCCCGCCCGGATATCTGAATGGGGGACTGTTTACCTCTGAGATATTTTAGAGAAGAGGATGCCATCATAATTTAATCATATATTAGAGTTGCATGCCCTTGGGAAAAATTACGGTTGGAGTTTCCCCTATCTTTCTGCCGTTCACAGTGCCAGCACAGCAAGGCAGTTTTGGTTGATGTTAGAAGACCAGATCAGTGAATCATCTAGACTGCTAGCCCTGGAACTACTGAAAAGGTTGCTGCCCCTCTTCAGGAGCCGGCCGTTGTGGCCGAGGCGTTCTAGGCGCTTCAGTCTGGAACCGCGCGACCGCTACGGACGCAGGTTCGAATCCTGCCTCAGGTATGGCTGTGTGTGATGTCCTTCGGTTAGTTAGGTTTAAGTAGTTCTACGTTCTAGGGAACTGATGACCTCAGATGTTAAGTCCCATAGTGCTCAGAGCCATTTGAACCATTTGAACTTCTTCAGGAACCACAAGTTTTCTGGCCTCTCAACACATACCGGCCGGGTTGGCAACTTACTCTGCCCGGGGACTGGGTGTTCATTTTGTCCTAATCATTTCATCATCATTCATGAAAGTGTCGAAATTGGACTGAGTGAATATTGGGATAATCATCATCAACAACAACATATACAATCCCCCCTCCCCCGTTGTGGTTGCACCTATGGTACGGCACTCTTTATTGCCAAGCACGCAAGCCACCCCACTAACGGCAACGTACATGGTTCACCCTTGGGCAGCCCTTCACAGGGGTTGTGAATCCATAAGGAATAAATAAGACATCACAAATCGATTCATCTTTACCCTGAAGAAGATGCAGTGGGAGATCCGAGTCGTGAGTCGTGTTGGTCTGTGGTGACTTGAATGTAGATTATCTAAAGGATTCTGGTCCAAAACATGGTCTGTTATCCTTATTTGGATCCTAGAATTTAATCTCATAATTAACTTTCCAACACATGTGTATAATCACAGTAGAAACCTAATTGATCAATTAGTATAATTAATGACTCCAGGTCAAATGCTTGAAGAACAGTTTACAAGTGATGACCTGGGACGAAATTTGTAGTTAACCACATGCTAACATAAAATTTAATGTATTCCATGATAAATTGTTATCATTATTTGAAAAAAGCCTTACTTATAAGTTAATCAGAAGAGACATTAAACAGCCATATAAAAAAAAAACATGGATTACTAGGAGGCTTAAAGAATCTTGTGAAAGGGAAATTTATCTGATGACGAGAACAAGTAGAGATCCTGTAGCAGTTGCACACTACAAAAACTACTCAAAATTACTAAGAAAATTTATTGAAAATTAAGGAGCGTGCACATGTCAGAAATCAGTAATTCTGACCTCTATGTGTCAGGAGTCCCATATAACTCCAACTGCACGCGCTGCACACCATTACAGAACCTCCACCAGCTTGAACAGTCCCCTGCTGACATGCATGGTCCATGGATTTGTGAGGTTGTCTCCATAATCGTGCACTTTCATCCGCTGGATACAATTTGGACGAGACTCGTCGGACCAGGCAGCGTGTTTCCAGTCATCAACAGTAAAATGTCGGTGTTGACGATCCCAGGCGAGGCTTAAAGCTTTGTATTGTGCAGTTATCAAGGGTACACGAGTGGGCCTTGGGCTCCGAAAGCCCATATCGGTGATGTTTCGTTGAATGGTTCGCACGCTAACACTTGTTGACGGCCCAGCACTGAAATCTGCAGAAATTTGCGGAAGGGTAACACCTCTGTCACGTTGAACGATTCTCTTATGTCGTCCTTGGTTCCGTTCCTGGAGGTTCTTTTTCCGCCCGCAGCGATGTCGGAGATTTGACGTTTTACCCGATTCCTGATATTGACGGTACAATGGTGAAATGGTCGTACGGGAAAATCCCTACTTCATCGCTATCTCGGAGAAGCTGTGTCCCATCGCTCGTGTGCCGACTATAACACTACTTTGAAACTCACTTAAATCTTGGTAATCTGCCATTGTAGCAGCTGTAACCGATCTAACAACTGTGCCAGACACTTGTCGTATAGAGGCATTGCCGACCGCAGCGCCGTATTCTGCCTCTTTACATAAGTATCTGTGTATCTGAATACGCATGCCTATACCAGTTTCTTTGGCACTTCAGTGTAGCTCAAAATAAAAATCACAGCAGAATGTTGAAAAAGCAACCCTCATAAATTTCAGACATATGAGTGTACGAACAACTTCTACCTTCTGAAATTAAGAAAATTATATGTTCTCTCAAAAATGAAAGCTCATCTGCATTTTGTGGTGTTTCCAATAGAGCGCTAAAGACTTGTTGCCATTTAATATGCCCTGTCTTATCTGAAATAGCCCAATGCGCCACTAACTCTAAAACGCCGTTGTTAAACCCCTCTTTAAGAAAGATGAAATGTTAATAAATACTGACACATTTCACTACAGACACCAATTTCCAAATTTTTTTGGAAAGGAGGCGTTTATTAGAATAGTGTCCCACCTTGAGCAACAACAACGTCCTCAGTAAATCAAAGTTTGGATTTCAGAAGAGTTACTCTGCTGAGAATACCATTTACATGTTCACTCATTAAATATTACAAGCATTTAATAACAAAATAGCACCGATACATATTTTCTGCGACCTATCCACGGTGTTTGTCTGTGTGAATCACAACACTCTTCTAGATTATCAGAATTTTTGTGAGTCTGATGGTATGGCCAAGCAATGGACAATGTCATGTTTATCCAAAAGAATGCAGAAAGAAGTACTTGGTAATCCAACCAATGTAGTACGGGGTCATTATTCTGACCAAGAAGAACTCACGTATGGTGTTCCCCAAGCCTCAATATTAGGTTCACTACTGTTCCTAATACCCTACGCCTAATATGCCTAGTATTTTAATCAATCGAATCATACATACAGCATCAGAAAAATAGTAAACAAGGTTTGTAAAAGGATCATTGACTGGTTTTCTGCGAATGGTCCCACATTCAATTTTAAAAGGACACAACATATTCAGTTATGCATGTCTAGGGCTACTGCGCCAATGATAAGTGTAACACATAGCGAGGAAATAACAAATAGGAAGGAAACTTCAGAATGCTTAGGTATCCATATAGATCTACATCTGCATCTACATGGATACTCTGCAAATCACATTAGAGTGCCTGACAGAGGGTTCATCGAACCACCTTCACAATTCTGTATTATTTCAATCTCGTATAGCACGCGGAAAGAACAAACACCTATATCTTTCCGTACGAGCTCTGATGTCCCTTATTTTATCGTGGTGATCGTTCCTCCCTATGTAGGTCGGCGTCAACAAAATATTTTTTCATTCGTAGGAGAAAGTTGGTGATTGGAATTTCGTGAGAAGATTCCGTCGCAACGAAAAACGCCTTTCTTTTAATGATGTCCAGCCCAAATCCTGTATCATTTCAGTGACACTCTCTCCCATATTTCGCGATAATACAAAACGTGCTGCCTTTTTTTGAACTTTTTTGATGTACTCCGTCAGTCCTTTCTGGTAAGAATCCCACACCGCGCAGCAGTATTCTAAAAGAAGACGGACAAGCGCAGTGTTGGCAGTCTCCTTAGTAGGCCTGGTACATTTTTAAGTGTCCTGTCAATAAATCGCAGTCTTTGGTTAGCCTTGTCCAAACATTTTCTATGTCTTCCTTCCAATTTAAGTTGTTCGAATTGTAATACCAAAGCATTTAGTTGAATTTACGGCTTTTAGATTAGACTGAGTTATCGTGCAACCGAAGTTTAACGCGTTCCTTTTAGCACTCATGTGGATGACCTCACACTTTTCGTTTTTTAGGGTCAACTGCCACTTTTCGCAGCATTCACATATCTTTTCTAAATCGTTTCGAAATTTGTTTTGATCTTCTGATGATTTTATTAGTTGAGAAACGACAGCGTCATCTGCAAACAACCCAAGACAGCTGCTCAGATTGTCTCCCATATCGTTTATATAGATAAGGAACAGCAAAGGACTCATAACACTACCTTGGAGAGCGCCAGAAATTACTTCTCTTTTACCCGATGACTTTCTGGGAACTGTGACGTCTCTGACAGGAAGTCACAAATCCAGTCACGTAACTAAGACGGTATTGCATAAGCACACAGTTTCACTACAAGCCGCTTGTGTGGTACAGTGTCAAATGCCTTCAGAAATTTGGAATCGATTTGAAATCCCTTGTCAATAGCACTCAACACTTACTTCATGCGAATTTAGAGCTAGTTGTGTTTCACAAGAACGATGTTTTCTAAACCCATGTTGACTGTGTATCAATAGACCGTTCTCTTCGAGGTAATTCATAATGTTCGAACACAATACATGTTCCAGAATCCTGCTGCATATCGACGTTAATGATATGGGTCTGTAATTTAGTGGATTACTCCTACTACCTTTTTTGAATATTGGTGTGACCTGTGCAACTTTCCAGTTTTGGGGGTACGGATCTTTCGTGGAGCGAACGGTTGTATATGATCGTTAAGTATGGAGCTAGTGCATCAACACACTCCGAAAGGAACGTACTTGGTATACAGGCTGGAGCAGAAGACTTGCTTTTATTAAGTGATTTAAGTTGCTTCGCTACTCCGAGGATATTTACTTCTACGTTGCTCATGTTGGCAGCTGTTCTTGATTCGAATTCTGGAATATTTACTCCGTCTTCTTTTGTGAAGGCATTTCGGAAGGCTGTGTTTATTAACTCTGCTACGGCAGCACTGTCTTCCATAGTATCTCCATAGCTATCGTGCAGAGAAGACATTGATTGTTTCTTGCCGCTAACATACTTCACGTACGACCAGAACCTCTTTGGATTTGCTGCCAGGTTTCGAGACATAGTTTCGTTGTGGTAACTCTTATAAGCATCTCGCATTGAAGTTCAAATGGCTCTGAGCACTATGGGACTTAACTTCTGAGGTCATCAGTCCCCTAGAACTTAGAAATACTTACACCTAACTAAACTAAGGACATCACACACATCCATGCCCGAGGCAGGATTCGAACTTACGACCGTAGCGGTCGCGTGGTTCCAGACTGTAGCGCCTAGAACCGCTCGGTCACCCCGGCCGGCTCGCATTGAAGTCCGCGCTGAATTTCGAGCTTCTGTAAAAGACAGCCAATCTTGGGGATTTTGCGTCTGTTTAAATTTTCATGTTTTTTTCGTTGTTTCTGCAACGGTGTTCTGACCCATTTTGTGTACCAAGGAGGGTCAGCTCCGTCGTTTGTTAATTTATTTGGTATAAATCTCTCAATTCCTGCCGTTTCTTTGAATTCAAGCCACATCTGGTCTACACTTGTGTTATTAACTTGGAATGAGTGGAGATTGTCTCTCAGGAAGTCGTCAAGTGCATTTTTATCTGCTTTTTTAAATAGGTATATTTTTCGTTTATTTTTGTTGGATTTGGGGGTTACAATATTCAGTCTCGCTACCACAACTCTGTGTTCACTAATCCCTGTATCCGTTTTGATGCTCGTTATTAACTCAGGGTTATTTGTCGCTAAGAGGTCAGGAGTGTTTTCACAACCATTTACTATTCTCGTGGGCTCATGAACTAACTGCTCGAAATAATTTTCAGAGAATGCGTTTAGCACAATTTCGGATGATGTTTTATGCGTTCTTCCGGAATTAAATATGTATTTTCGCCAACATATCGAGGGTAAATTAAAGTCACCGCCGACTATAATCGTATGAGTCGGGTACGTGTTTGAAATCAAACTCAGGTTTTCTGTGAACCTCTCAGGAACTGTATCATCTGAATTGGGAGGTCGGTAAAAGGATCCAATTATTTTTTTATTCCGGTTGCCAACAATGATCTCTGCCCATACTAACTCACAGGAACTATCTACTTCAGTTTCGCGACAAGACAAATTACTTCTAACAGCAACAAACATGCCGTGTTTAGCCTATCCTTTCGGAACACCGTTAGGTTCTTCGCAAAAATTTCGGCTGAGCTTACCTCCGGCTTTAGTCAGCTTTCAGTGCCTATAACCATTTGAGCATCAGTGCTTTCTATTAGCCTTTGGAGCTTTGTACTTTCCCAACACAGCTACGACAATTTACAACTGTTATTCCGATGGTTTCTGTATCTACGTTCTTCCTGTGTTCTGCCTGCACCCTTTGTGACTGAAGCCCTTCTTGTGTTTTCTCGAGACCCACTAACCTAAAAAACCGCCCAGTCCACGCCACACAGCCTCTACCCGTGTAGCCGCCTCCTGCGTATAGTAGACACCTGACCTGTTCAGCGGAACCCGAAACCCAACCACCTTTTGGCGCAAGTCGAGGAATCTGCAGCCTACACGGTCGCAGAACCGTCTGAGCCTCTCATTCAGACCCTCCACTCAGCTCTGTACCAGAGGTCCTGTCGACTATGATGCAAATGGTCAGTTCTGCTTTCATCCTGCAAGGAAGACCGGCAGCCTTTAGCACTTCTGTCAGCAGCTCGAAACCAGAAAAAATCTCTTCTGATCCAAAGTGACATACATCATGGGTACCGACATGAGCAACCATTTGCAGTTGGCTGCACCCTGTGCTCTTCATGGCATCCGGAAGGACCCGTTCCACATCTCGAATGACTCCACCCGGCGTGCACACGGAGTGCACATTAGTTTTCTTTCCCTTCTTGGCAGCCGTGTCCCTAAGGGGCCACATAACGCGTCTAACGATGGAGCTCCCAACTATCAATAATCCCACCCTCTGTGATTGTCCGGATCTTACAGGCTGAGAGGTTTCCTCTGAAACAGGACAGGCGATATCATCTGGCTCAGCGACATTTTTGCTGGAAAAAGAAAATTTTGGAACTCCTAAAGCAACTTAGTTCAGCTACGTTTGCACTTAGAGTCATTGCAAGTCTTGGGACGATATAAATCAGTAAGTTGACATAATTTGCATATTTTCATTCAATAATGTTGTATGGAATAATGTTCTGGGGTAATTCAAATTTAAGAACAAAATCTTCATTGCTCAGAAATGTGATGTAAGAATAACATGTGGTGTTCACTGACGATCATCTTGTTGACAGCTGTTTAAGAGGTTGAGCATTCTGACTACTACTTCATAGTATATTTATTCCCTCATGAAGTTTGTTGTAAATAATCCATTCCAGCTCAAAAGGTACAATGATGTACGTAATTATAACACCAGAAGGAAATGACATTCATTACTTCACATTAAGCTTGTGTTTAGCACAAAAGGGGGTGCACAGTGCTGTAACTAAAATTTTTGATAACGTACTCAGGGATATAAAATATCAGACAGACAACAAGTAAAATTTGAAAACGAACTGAAAAATTTTCTGCTTGACAGCTCATTTCATTCCGTAGAAGTATTTCTATTACTATAATGTGTAAAAAGGAGGTGGTAGTAATTATTACTCCACAACTGTAATTTTTTAAAGGTCTTCTAAACGTTAAGCATGTAGACATATTTACAAATTAATTTTTGCTGTGAATGTAAAATGACTCGTTCCATACCATTACAATTTATGGTGCGAATGATTTGTGGAACATGGTATTTACTAAGTAAGTAACTAACTAACTAACTAACCAGCTGATGAAGGTGCAAGTTCCAAGGCACAGCAATTTCTGCTACCATTGAAAATGCATAATATAATTTCAGACAGGACTATTTTGTGTCCATGTTTCCAGTAACTGATTGCAACTGTTTAATGTTTAAAAGAACAAGGTCTTGAAAACGAAAAAAAAACAGGATATTTTTACTTCCGCGAGTGAGCCATTAGATGGCCTTGCCAAAAACAAACTTGAGTCTTGTCTTCAGAAGTGTACGGATCTTGAGTAATTTGCCACATGTGTGGAGTTGCCATTTCGAGTGAATACGGAGTTCGACCAATTTGTTTCTGTGAATATCAAAAGAAGCTTCAGAATCTACAGAGACATTATATTTTGTAACAGAAAGAAACATTCTATTTCTTAATGAAAAGAGGCTTGTTTTTAGAAATGTAGAAATGCTGAAGAGTCCTTTAACCTTGTTGTTGTTGTTGTGGTCTTCAGTCCTGAGACTGGTTTGATGCAGCTCTCCATGCTACTCTATCCTGTGCAAGCTTTTTCATCTCCCAGTACCTACTGCAACCTACATCCTTCTGAATCTGCTTAGTGTATTCATCTCTTGGTCTCCCTCTACGATTTTTACCCTCCACGCTGCCCTCCAATGCTAAATTTGTGATCCCTTGATGCCTCAAAACATGTCCTACCAACCGATCCCTTCTTCTAGTCAAGTTGTGCCACAAACTTCTCTTCTCCCCAATCCTATTCAATACCTCCTCATTAGTTACGTGATCTACCCACCTTATCTTCAGCATTCTTCTGTAGCACCACATTTCGAAAGCTTCTATTCTCTTATTGTCCAAACTATTTATCGTCCATGTTTCACTTCCATACATGGCTACACTCCATACAAATACTTTCAGAAATGACTTCCTGACACTTAAATCTATACTCGATGTTAACAAATTTCTCTTCTTCAGAAACGCTTTCCTTGCCATTGCCAGTCTACATTTTATATCCTCTCTACTTCGACCATCATCAGTTATTTTGCTCCCCAAATAGCAAAACTCCTTTACTACTTTAAGTGTCTCATTTCCTAATCTAATTCCCTCAGCATCACCCGACTTCATTAGACTACATTCCATTATCCTTGTTTTGCTTTTGTTGATGTTCATCTTATATCCTCCTTTCAAGACACTGTCCATTCCATTCAACTGCTCTTCCAAGTCCTTTGCTGTCTCTGACAGAATTACAATGTCATCGACGAACCTCAAAGTTTTTATTTCTTCTCCATGAATTTTAATACCTACTCCAAATTTTTCTTTCGTTTCCTTTACTGCTTGCTCAATATACAGATTGAACAACAACGGGGAGAGGCTACAACCCTGTCTTACTCCCTTCCCAACCACTGCTTCCCTTTCATGTCCCTCGACTCTTATAACTGCCATCTGGTTTCTGTACAAATTGTAAATAGCCTTTCGCTCCCTGTATTTTACCCCTGCCACCTTTAGAATTTGAAAGAGAGTATTCCAGTGAACATTGTCAAAAGCTTTCTCTAAGTCTACAAATGCTAGAAACGTAGGTTTGCCTTTCCTTAATCTTTCTTCTAAGATAAGTCGTAAGGTCAGTATTGCCTCACGTGTTCCAATATTTCTACGGAATCCAAACTGATCTTCCCCGAGGTTGGTTTCTACTAGTTTTTCCATCCGTCTGTAAAGAATTCGTGTTAGTATTTTGCAGCTGTGACTTATTAAACTGATAGTTCGGTAATTTTCACATCTGTCAACACCTGCTTTCTTTGGGATTGGAATTTAACCTTAGACATCTTTAAAAAGTCAAACTTTCATTTTATGATCTTGTTAGACGCTACAAGTGTGTAGAGTATCACATCAAAAACCCAAGTTGATACCTCAACCAGGAACAAACATACGGGTGATTTAGTTCAGGCGCACAGGGGCTCCCTGTGGCACACCGGAAAACAGTTGCAAATGCGGTCCCGTTCGGCACTCTCGGTGAAATATCTGGTGGTACACATGAACGCCAGTCGGTATGGGCCATATGGCAGTTTGCTCTTAAACACATCAATTGTGGCATGAGAACCATTGAAATATCACTTGAGAATCATTGAAATATCATGCTTTATAGCAGGTTCGGTTTTCAATGAAGGTTTCAAACTCCTTTTGAAAATGTTGCCAATCACAGGAGTCAAAATTGGATATCACTCAGAAACATTCACCATCGATCATCCCAATGATCGACCACCTGCAGGACGCTGCACGATTCCCGTGAAGCGCGGACGACCAGGAAACCTCTGAGCACTATGGGACTTAACATCTATGGTCATCAGTCCCCTAGAACTTAGAACTACTTAAACCTAACTAACCTAAGGACAGCACACAACACCCAGCCATCACGAGGCAGAGAAAATCCCTGACCCCTCCGGGAATCGAACCCGGGAACCCGGGCGTGGGAAGCGAGAACGCTACTGCACGACCACGACCAGGAAACGTGCGACAATTGTGGCGCAGGAGGATTTCGAGGTCGTGGCAGGATTCGTGTATGGTGCCGGGATAGGGACACAAACTCTTGTTTAATCTGATAGCAATCATACTTTTATCTTTAAATCCGTATTTCTTGATAGAATGTTTTTCAAGCTTAGAGAATAGATTTCAGGAAGACTAATAAAAATATCTTTATGAAATTTGGCTGCATTACTCCTCCGGCAGTCTATGAGGGGTTATAGGCCAAATTTTTATATTTTAATTTATTCATTAGTTGTTGCACAAAACATGACTAAATAAACACGACAAAATTACCTTTTTGTTTAAAATATCAGCAATTTTATTATTTTTTCAAATTTCAAAAAACTGTGCTATTACTCTGTATACAATATCCTATAGATCAAGAAAATTGATTTTTGATTTCAAATAAGATTTGCAGATTACAGGGCTTCCATCACAGACACACCTCATTTTGCGTAGAGCAACTTTAACGCCTGTGATGGAAAATTCTTACAAAAATTCTAAAATGTTGTTCAAGAATCAAAAAAGAGTATGCAAAAAGATTTCCCTTTACTGCTTTGTTAGCTTCTCCAAAAAGAAATCGTAAAAATCGCTATTTTATAGGCTTACAGAATAGAATGGACCCATTAGTGTCTTGAAGTGCAACAGCTTTATTTTTTTCCTTCTTCTGATGAGTGATGATGTGATGTACTTGTTTGTAACTCAATAAAATAGAATAGGAGAAAGAGAATTTGTTGAATTAATTGAGCAAAGTAGCACCTTTTTGTTCCTTTTTTTACCTTGTTTTAGCACCCTATCCCTTCCTGTTTTCAAGTGCAATTCGCACTTACAATTCCTCCCCCTGGTAATAACAATGTAGTTTAAAATCTGACCTTTTAAATTTGATTTCTGATGCAATAAGGCAGTGTATCTGCATACGGCGGGTACGGTTGGGCACACCATTAGTTATGGAGCCTGGCGAGTTGAGCTTTATGCTGTGACATGGCAGAGCGCCCTGCTTGGGATCGCCTATACTGCTGAGTTTTCTATTTTTCTTTATTGTAATTTCATTACCCTGCCCCATATTAGCAGGGGAGGCCTGGCAGCGGCACAATCCGCCGCTCTTCACCCGAGTGACATGACAACAAAAAAGGAGAAAATTATACACATGAAGGCGATGAAAAAGGGGACACAAAAACAGAGTAAGGGGAGTCAATGGAGGGAAAATATACACTGACACGGAGACATTCATGGAGGGACAATTAAAAAAAGTCTGCATAAAGTTAAAAAATACAGTTGGCGGTTCGTAGAGCACAAAACAGACACTGAAGTCACACACACAGGTTAAAAGTTGGCCACAGTGTTAAAACACTCCAGAAAAAATATATCTTAAAACCACTTTAAGAGATGACACACACACGACAAAGAATAAAACCTGCTAGGAGGGACCTGCCAAGGGAGAGGCCTGAGGGGAAGGAAAAAGAAGGTAGAGCAAGGTGCAATGGGGGAGTGGGTGGGATGAAAGGAAAAGGGGGGTCAGGGGGTGCACCAAGAGACAGGAGACAGGTGGAGCAGGAGGTGAAGAGGGAAGACAAGCCAGGAGGGAGTGCAGAGACACTGAAGGGGAGCACAGGTGAGGGAGGGGGTGTAGGATGGGGACAGCCGCTCAGGAGAAGGGAGGGGAAGGAGAGGGCGCACTGAGGAGGAGGCAGGAGGAAGGTGGGGTTAGAGTTGGTAGGAGGGGTAGACATCAGGGAGAAGTTCATCATCCGGGAGGGGTAGGTGCTGGAAGTTGTATTAGGAAAGGAGGTGGAGAGAGGGTGGGACACAATGGTAAAGGCGCGGCAATGGGCTCGGGGGGGGGGGGAGAGGAAGGGGGGCACCAGGGAATGGGGGGGATTGAGTAAGCAGGGAATACACAGGGTGTGATGTGTTCCAGGAAAAGGAGAGGGTGGGGGAAGGGGATGAGGTTGTAGATACCGTTGAGCCGGATCTCTCGGATATATGCACGTCTGAGTGGATACGGTCAGGTGGGAGTGGCCGTAAAAATGGCAACTGTTATTTCAGCTGCCGTGATGTGTGATGAACAACAAGTGTGTGTGCCGTTTGGCCATTCGGATATCTTTGCCATTTGCGGATCTAAGTGTGAAACGAACAAAGTCTCTACAGCAGAGCTGGCCAAATGCTGCACACTGTGAAAAGTGCAGAAGTGCAGCACAGGCATGCACACCTTAGCCAGTGGGCAAAGTAGAAAGCGACATCTGTTACTAGACACGTATACGAAATGAACGGAGTTTGTTCCGCTTTTTTGTTTACGCGATACCAGGAGGACAGGAGCACACCAAGTCTTTCGTCCCACTGGCGAGTGTAGTCTTACGTCAAACATACTGAGAAATGGCGAGTATTGCAAAAAGCAAAGCACGGTAGATCTGTGTTCTCAGTCATTTAAACACAACTGGTAACTGCAGTTCTTCTATACAGCAGTAGGTGAAAACTCGCTGTGTTTGCTATGCCACTAAATAATAGGCGACTATCGCAAGTCCACAATTAAAAGACACGACAACTTATTTCATATACTGTACTGAACAGTGAAGAACGGCAACCCAAATTAAGTGCGCTTAAGAAAATGTTTCTTGTGTTATATTTGTTTCTGTTTTACTGTACAATGTACTGTTTTCAATTTTGCAGAATGATAATCACAGTACTTCTGCACCCAGGCAAGTTTCAAAACTGCATTAAGAATAGCAAGATCCGGGAGTTTTTAAAAGACTGTCTCATTGATGTTGGAGAACTTTTGTGTCCCATGAACGTTATAAGGTTTCCAGAAATAGACCTTTACAAACAAACCGTGACAAGATGTATAAGTGTTATGGCCGGTAAAGGGCACAGGCAGTTACTAAGTAAGGCTAAGGACTTTGTTGTTTTCTCTGTTTCGTTGGATGAAGCAACAGATCTTACAGATACAGGTCAGGTACTGATATACATACTATGTATCGACAACGCTCTGCGTGTAACAGAGGACGTTTTGGACTTAGTGGCTTTGAAAGGGACTACGACAGGTGTAGACTTACTCCAGGCTGTCGAGCAAGCGATTGATGGTGTCCGTGTGGATTGGAATCGGTTAATCTCAGTGACCGCTGATGGAGCACCAGCAATGCGAGGCCATTAGAGATGACACACAGCACTAATGAGCAACAAGCTAGGATGCACAGAAGAGACGTTGTGTGTAATTCACTGCAATCTACATCGAGAGGCACTTTGTGCAAAATCAGTAACGTTACAAAAAACATCCTGCAAATTGTTGTGCATACTGTAAACTATCTGAATACATTTATTTAAAGTCAGTACCGCCATTAGATTGTTTTTTATTTGCAGTGTTACAGTTACACGATAATGATTTCGGCTTTAAAGTGCCATTATCAAGTGTTTTAATATTATACAGTGCCTAAGATGACATACTGTCGTATTTAAAATACGTTATTAGACACATTGTCTACCAGAAATATTGACCCGTACATATTGTTACATTTACAAGATCATGATTTCGGCTTTAAAGTGCCATTATCAAGTGTTTTAATGTTATACAGTGCCTAAGATGACATACTGTCATATTTAAAATACGCTATTAGACACATTGTCTACCAGAAATACTGACCCGTAGACAATGTGTCTAATAGCGTATTTTAAATAAGACAGTATGTCATCTTAGGCACTGTATAACATTAAAACACTTGATAATGGCACTTTAAAGCCGAAATCATGATCATGTAAATGTAACACTGCAAATAAAAAACAGTCTAATGGCGGTACTGGTGGTTAGTGTTTAACGTCCCGTCGACAACGAGGTCATTAGAGACGGAGCGCAAGCTCGGGTTAGGGAAGGATTGGGAAGGAAATCGGCCGTGCCCTTTCAAAGGAACCATCCCGGCATTTGCCTGAAACGATTTAGGGAAATCACGGAAAACCTAAATCAGGATGGCTGGAGACGGGATTGAACCGTCGTCCTCCCGAATGCGAGTCCAGTGTGCTAATCACTGCGCCACCTCGCTCGCTAATGGCGGTACTGACTTGAAAGAAATATAATATGACTGTGGCCCCACATTATGAAAAAAAAATTACTATCTGAATACACATGGACTTACGCATCATCAGTTTCGGCAGTTCTTGGAGGAATTAGGAGAGGAGTACAGTGACATACTTTACTATACCTTCGTACGCTGGGTCAGTGGAGTTAAAATACTGGAAAGGTGTTTTGATTTACGTTTGGCCCTAGTACATTTCTTACGTGTGAAGGGAAAGAATGAACCGAAATTAGAAGGCCCTTGTTGGCTATCAGACCTTTCATTTCTCGTTGACATTACGTCTCACATGAACAGCCTGAACGTCAGTTTGCAAGGTAAAAAATAATTCAGTTTCTGACATGTTGGAAAAAGTAAATCCTATTGAAAGGAAGTTTATTCTCTGGGAGATCCAACTGTTGTCTGAAAACACTGCACATTTCCCTATCCGTGGTTTTACCCACGAAAGAGCTAGATTTCACGAATACATGTCAATAATTGTAAAAATTAAGTAGCAATTTCGAGTACGATTTGCAGATGTTACTAGTGTGTCTCCAGTCATTCGTTGCTTTGCACGACCGTTTTCAGCATCAGTTGAAGATGCTCTGAATCATCTACAGATGAAACTAATCGACCTGCAGTACAATACAAGGTTGAAGGACAAGTTCGTTGCAGTACAAAGTACAAAAGAATTCTATGGAACTTTCACACAGCAAGAATTTGCACGCCTTTATCACGAAGCTGCGAGAGTTACTTACTTGTGTGAAGGACTTTTCTCCATAATGAAAACGAATAAATCAAGGTTTCGATCGAGTGTTAGTGACGAAAATCTTCGCAACTCCTTGCGTTTATCAATGCGCCTTGCTTTTGTGCCCGACATTAACTTAATCGTTTCTCATCACCAATGATAAACATTTTTCGGATTTCTCCATGTTATCTGAAAAATTTGGTACTAAACTGGTTGTTCGAGGTATACTTACATGCTTAAAAATTGTCCTTTAATTATTCAAAGACATGTTTGATACCCCCGCCATACCCTAACATGGGCGTAAAACCAATCCGGCATATTTATGCACCATTGGTTTTTATGGTTTGTTCTAGAACCGTAACGTTTGTTGACAGGCCAATGGAATAGCACAATATCTTCCCATTTTGCATTGGACACTGTGAAAAGAGCACGAGAGTGACTCACGTACAGAGTATCCTAGCTAGTGGGTAAAGTGAAGCGGTGACATCTGTGCTTGGACATACACTAAATTAGCGGTGACGGTTCCGTTGCACCGGCCGTGGTGGCCGATCGGTTCTAGGCGCTTCAGTCCGGAACCGCGTGACTGCTACGGTCACAGCTTCGAATCCTGCCTCGGGCATGGATGTTGTGATGTCCTTAGGTTAGTTAGGTTTAAGTAGTTCTAAGTTCTAGGGGACTGATGACCTCAGATGTTAAGTCCCATAGTGCTCAGAGCCATTTGAACCATTTGTTGAACGGTTCCGTTGCACCGTGTACACGTCTGGTAAGTGTGCACACTGTGACCAGGAAGTTGTACATGTGCATCAGTTCCGCACATGTGTGGAATTTCTGGCCGGTCCTTCTCTACAGTGTCCACTACCCCAAAAAAGCGCTATTTTGACGCGTTCAGCAATAGCCAATTCTTAGGTCGTTTGTAAAACGCTCGCTTAGCATCCTTGATTATCTGCCGTGAGAGGATAATTTTTATATTTGAATACTTTGACTGTTGACTCTACTAAGAAAAAATGGCTTTGTTATCCATTCGCAGTGGAGAATATAATAAAGTAGATTAAGAAGCAAAAAGTAAAGTTTGGGATAATTTTTATATACTGAGAAATCTACAAAACACTATTATACCTGGATTTCTTCAATGCATGAATTCCAAGCATGAATTCCAAGCATCACACAAGTTATAATCGGGGAATAGGAATTTGATTAGGAACATTAACTCGAAATTCTGTGAAGACAAGCATATGCCAGCAGAAGAAGAGCATGTTCAAAACAGATGAAACACATGTGAATAACGTCTATAAATGCTATCTTAGATTTCACCTGTTTTTGTCCATGATGCTTTTTGTTACAGACTTGCATTTGTCTGTGAATATTACCGACAGTAGTTCTGACCTCTTTAATCTTTTTGCACTTTTGTATCTGTGTCACTGGCCGTGCGGATCGTTTCAAGACAGCCACTGTGCAACATTTAGCACTAGACGTACGTCTATTCCAAGCTGTGGAGAGGCGAGGATTCACTACATTCATTCAGGAGGCTGTCACCGTGGGAGTAACTGTCGGAATGATAAACATCGAAGAATTTTTACTTCACCCTACGGCAGTCCCTCGAGCACTATCCATCATTGCAGAAATTTGCAAGAATGACCGCCTTTCCGGAAATTATTCCAACAATCAGACAGTGGGAATGTTCAGCCAACGCAGGTATGTGGACAGATGATTTTAGAAAACTACACTACGTTACAGTGTCAGTTCAATACGTTAATGAGGAGGGGTCCCTTATGAACGGACTTCTTTTACACGAAAGTTACCAAAGAGCCCAAGACAGGAAAAGCTATTTTATAGAAGCTCCATTGCCACTTTTCCTTTTTGTGGATAGTTTCAGAAGACTAATCGATGCCCAAGTGGGTGACGGGGCAAGGGTCTAATACACACTGAAGCGCCAAAGAAACTAATATACGCGTGCGTATTCAAATACAGAGATATGTAAACAGGTAGAATACGACGCTGTGGTCGGCAACGCCTATATAAGACAACAAGTGTCTGGCGCAGTTGCTAGATCGGTTACTGATGTTACAGTGGCAGGTTATCAGGTTTTAAGTGAGTTTAAGTGGTGTTAAAGTCGGCGCACGAGCGATGGGGCACAGCATCTTCGAGGTAGCGATGAATTGGGGATTCTCCCGTACGAGGCATATCAGGAATCCGGTAAAACATCAAATCTCCGACGTCGCTGCGGCCGGAAAATATCCTGGAAGAACGGGACTAACGACGACTCAAGAAAATCGTTCAACGTGACAGAACCGCAATCCTTCCGCATAATGCTGCAGATTTCAATGCTCGGCCATCAATAAGTGTCAGCGTGCGAACCATTCAACGAAACATCATCATATGGACTTTGGGAGCCGAAGACCCACCTATGTACCCTTGATGACTGCACAACACAAAGCTTTACTCCTCGCCTGGGCCGTCATTGGACTGTTGATGAGTGGAAACATGTTGCCTGGGCGGACGAGTCTCGTTTCAAATTGTTTCAAGCGGCTGGACATGTACGGGTATGGAGACAACCTCATGAATCCATGAACCATGCATGTCATCAGAGAACTATTCAAGCTGATGGAGGCTGTGTAATGGTGTGGGGCGTGTGCAGTATGGCTGATATGGGACCCCTGATGCGTCTAGATACGATTCTGACAGTTGACATGTTTGATCACCCGTATCCATTCATGTCCATTGTGCATTCCGACGGGCCGGCCGGAGTGGCCGTGCGGCTCTAGGCGCTTCAGTCTGGAACCGCGTGACAGCTACGGTGGCAGGTTCGAATCCTGCCTCGGGCATGGATGTGTGTGATGTCCTTAGGTTAGTTAGGTTTAAGTAGTTCTAAGTTCTAGGGGACTGATGACCACAGATGTTAGGTCCTATAGTGCTCAGAGCCATTTGAACCATTTGAACCATTCCGACGGACTTAGGCAATTCCAGCACGACAATACTATACCCCACACGTCCAGGATTGCTACAGAGTAGCCCCAGGAACACTCTTCTGAGTTTAAACACTTCCGCTGGCCACCAGACTCCCCAGACATAAACGTTATTGAGCATATCTGGGGTGCCTTGCAACGCGCTGTTCAGAAGAGATCTACACCCCTCGTACCCTTACAGATTTATGGACAGACCCAGAGGATTCATGGTGTCAATTGCCTCCAGCACTACTTCAGACATTAATCGAGTCCATGCGACGACGTGTTGCAGCACTTCTTGCTCGCGGAGGCAGGTTTACGGTTTGTTTGGCTCTTCAGTGTAGTAACTGCCTTTCAAGAGTACAAACGGCAGTCCCGTCTTGTCCATATATTGGTAACAGTACTGCGGCAAACATTCGATGCAGATTATTGGTTCGCAGAGAATTATTTTGAATTGATTGAACAAATATCTATTTGCACAAATTTAGTAGCATACCTGAAAGCTGCAGAACTGCCGTCAAAACTAGAAATATCTCTGCACCATGAATGTTCCACGCGTTGGAATTCAGAATTAATTGTGTTGGAGTCAGTCTTGTCTCAGTTCGAACTAATTAAAGAGATACTGCAACAAAATAAGCATTCTAAAGCTGATGGAATGTACAAAGACTACTCCGAAAATTGGTACGTTTTCTCTATGAAACAGAAAAATTGCAACCGGAGGAACGTCCTACAATACAGAATTATCTCCTAAGTTACACGAGAAAAACGCAACACTGTGGACGAATTTGAAATAATGAAAAAACTTGGAACGAGAGCTTCGCAACAGATGTTTCAGAAAGTTAATCTTAGAATGAATCACAAGATCGCTACATTCCTTACACCTCCTTTCCGAAATATGAGAATGCTTTCCTTTCCAGTTGAAAACGAAGAAGTACGATAAGCTGCTTGAGATATGTGCAGGAGAATGCCACAAAGCACTATCGACATGTAGCGGCTGGACGAGGGAAGGAGCGGAGAATTCAAGAGCACCAGATCTGATTACGACACTTGGAGTGGCAACGTCAGTGATGCGCAAACCTACGACGATGTGTGTCAAGCAACTGACCCATCAGACGTCGACGAGAATCGACTGGTTGATTGGTGGAAACAAAAACCTCCAATACTCCCAGAACTACTGTATCATAAGCGCGTATTCTGTATTGAACCAGGGACCTAGAAACAACGGAGAGGCTTCGTCCATGCCGTAGTCCTCAGTGGTACACAACCCCACAACAGGCTACAGCAGTCCACTCACACCACCGCCGCCCCTCACCGAACCCAGGGTTCGGCTCCCAGTGCCCCCTCCCCCTCCCCGGGTAACGTCTCGTATTAGACGAGTGTAACCCCAAATGATTGAGTGGTAGAGTAATTATAGTGTACACGTACGTGGAGACAGTGTTTTCACAGCAATCGCCGCCATAGTGCAACTGAGGCAGAATAAGGGGAACCAGCCCGCATTCGCCGAGCAGATGGAAAACCGCCTTCAAAACCATCCACAGGCTTCCCGGGACACCGGACCTCGACACTAATCCGCCGGGCGCATTCGTGATTCGAGCCGGGGACCGACACGCCTTCCCGCTCGGGAAGCAGTGCGTTATACCGCGTGGCTAGCTGGGGGGGGGGGGGGGGGGACTATCATAAGTAGCAGAAAATACTTTTGCTGTTCCTGTTACTAGTACTGCATGTGAAACGAAATTTAATATGCAGGTGACATTATTCACGAGGAAATATCACAATTAAACGCTAAGTGTGTATATGAACTTTCGCTGCGCGATAGTTCTTACAAGCACGCAGAGAACTTGTTTCATACTCATAACAAATTGTAATTTAAACAATGTGTAGATAGAAAAAAATTATTAAATGTGTATTGTAATGTCACAGTTTTTTGTGTGTTAAATATAATTTTAGAAATAATAAAAATCGGAAAAATGCATGGTTTGTTTGATTTAATAAAAATACGTCACACCTAAACACATATCAGGTTGTTTATCGTTAACCATCTGCGCAGTATGCTGAAATTTGCTCGTATCTGCTTTCGGCTATTTTATTTATTTGTTCATATTTAGTAAATACTGCGTACGTTTCTAACGTTGTTGCTTTCTTACGAGCAGAAATAAATGAGCAGAACCACAAAATAATCGGTATCGCTTAAGCAATCTGGCAGATGCGGGAAGGTACTTATTTTAGAGTACATACCCGACTCTGCCGCCCACAGACCCATCTGAAATCTCCCGTTATCCGGCCATAGTAGCCCGTTGCAACTCCGCAATGGGGACATAACATAGGTGGAGATATTCTATCACTACAACAATCTCCGTTGATTCTGTTCCTGAAGCGCATATGTTGGACAGTGGTCCATGGAAGGAATTTAAACTTCTCAGTAGTAGTGAAACAATTCCAATTAACTGAAGTACTGAATAAGCGTTCGTCAAACGCAAAATGTAGTCGTAACTCGGTCTGCTTACGAAATATTTCAGAGCCCTATCTTGATGCAACATAAATGTTGACGTCACATCTTAGATTTCCCACAAAATTTCAAACAACCAACCATAGTACAATCACAGGAACTAATACTATGTTTCAAATTACTCCATTCGAGGCTCGAAATGCCCTTATTTTACTTTTAAGACTGCCTGAAATACTTTTTTGAGCACAATAATCGATTCCTTATACGAAAGTCTGACGTCATGCATCCGAAATTCATTTATGATGTTATAGTATAATGGAAAAGTTAGTAACAAATATTCTATACTCTTTGATACTGAAATTCACGGATGGGAAAGAATCGCAACGCCAAGAAGCAGTTGTGTGAGATAAACGAAAGTCGGTAACTGTGTCTCTGCATCTGAAACATGATGTCTATTCAGATTTCGCGCCAGTCCCATAAGGGTGGCGCTAGTAACGTCACTATGAGGATGTAGATCAGGTTTGCCTTAAATACATGCTGTTACGGTCGTGAGAGTCAGTTACCTTAGAGATTGGACTGGTGAATTGATGTTAGTCAAGACGGCCTTTAAGGCGACAAAGACGCCGTTATCAACACCTTACTGAATTTGAACAAAGTTGTGTAATAGGTCTAAGAGAAGCTGGATGTTCCTTCTACGATATTGTCAAAAGACTTGGCAGGAATGTAGTCACTGTACACGATTGCTGGCAGCGGTGGTCGTAAGAATGTTCTGTTGCAAGGAGACCGGGCTCCGGGCGGCTACGTGGCGTTACCGAGAGGGAAGACCATCGTGCTCGGCGTATGGCTCTTCTCATCGTTCCGCACCTGTAGCACGAATTGAGCAGCAGTTGGCACCACAGTGACACAACTAACTGTTACAAAACGGTTACTTCAAGAACAGCTCCGAGCCAGACACCCTGTAGCGTAGCATACCACTGACCCCATCCACCGCCATTTGCGACTTCAGTGGTGTCAAACGAAAGCTCATTGGAGGGCTGGGTGGAGGTCTGTTGTGTTTTCCAACGAAAGCTGGTCCTGCCTCGGCGCCAGCGATGGCTCTTTGTTGGTTAGAGGGAGGAGTTCAGGTCTGGGGTGCGATTTCGTATGACAGCAGGAGAACTGCCTTGGTTATCCCACGCACTCTGACTGAAAAACTGTATGTAAGTCTGGTGATTCGACCTGCTGTGCTGTCATTGACGAACAGTGTTCCAGAGGCCACATAATGTTATTGCTCTACAGAGTGTCGACATGTTGCCTTGGCTTGCTTGATCACCAGATCTGTCTCCAGCCCAGGAGATGTGGGGCTTCATCGAAAGACAAATCCAGCGTCATCGACAAACACATTAAACGTTCGTATATTGGCCGAGTGCAACAGACATGGAACTCCATCCCACAAGCTAACATACGGCTTCTGTACAGCACAATGTATGCACGTTTGCGTGCTTGCATTCAACATTCTGGTTGTTAAATCGGTTATGAACGTACCAGCATTTCACATTTTCAATGGCTTTCTCGCTCATATATTAACCTGTGATCTTGCAACGTTGATCATTTAAATATGTTATCTAGACAAATGTATTCCCGAAATTTCGTTACTCTACAGTAATTATTTCTGTGTATTATTCTGAATGACATGGATATAAACTTAACTGTAAAGAAGTCTTTTTCTACAGGTATATTTTTGGAGTGTAGCCTTGGACGGGAGTGAAACATGGACGATAAACAATTAAGACGAGAGATAATACAAGTATTTGAGACGAGGTGCTACAGGATAGTGGTGATTAGATGGGTAGAGCTGATAAATTATGAAAAATGTACTGAATCGAATCGAATTAAGAAGAAAGAAATTTACGGCCCCTTGTTACTGTACTCTTCAATCCGTAGACGGGTATGAAGCAGCTCATCATCATCATCATCATCATCATCATCATCATTTAAGACTGATTATGCCTTTCAGCGTTCAGTCTGGATTATAGTCCCCCTTATAAAATTCCTCCACGATCCCCTATTCAGTGCTAACATTGGTCCCTCTTCTGATGTTAAGCCTATTACTTCAAAATCATTCTTAACCGAATCCAGGTACCTTCTCCTTGGTCTACCCCGACTCCTCCTACCCTCTACTGCTGAACCCATGAGTCTCTTGGAAAACCTTGCTTCTCCCATGTGTGTAACATGACCCCACCATCTAAGCCTGTTCGCCCTGACTGCTACATCTATAGAATTCATTCCCAGTTTTTCTTTGATTTCCTCATTGTGGACACCCTCCTGCCATTGTTCCCATCTACTAGTACCTGCAATCACCCTAGCTACTTTCATATCCGTAACCTCAACCTTGTTGATAAGGTAACCTGAATCCACCCAGCTTTCGCTCCCATACAACAAAGTTGGTCGAAAGATTGAACGGTGCACAGATAACTTAGTCTTGGTACTGACTTCCTTCTTGCAGAAGAGAGTAGATCGTAGCTGGGCGCTCACTGCATTAGCTTTGCTCCCATACAACAAAGTTGGTCGAAAGATTGAACGGTGCACAGATAACTTAGTCTTGGTACTGACTTCCTTCTTGCAGAAGAGAGTAGATCGTAGCTGAGCGCTCACTGCATTAGCTTTGCTACACCTTGCTTCCAGTTCTTTCACTATGTTGCCATCCTGTGAGAATATGCATCCTAAGTACTTGAAACCGTCCACCTGTTCTAACTTTGTTCCTCCTATTTGGCACTCAATCCATTTATATTTCTTTCCCACTGACATTACTTTCGTTTTGGAGATGCTAATCTTCATACCATAGTCCTTACATTTCTGATTTAGCTCTGAAATATTACTTTGCAAACTTTCAATCGAATCTGCCATCACAACTAAGTCATCCGCATATGCGAGACTGCTTATTTTGTGTTCACATATCTTAATCTCACCCAGCCAGTCTACTGTTTTCAACATGTTGTTGTGGTCTTCAGTCCTGAGACTGGTTTGATGCAGCTCTCCATGCTACTCTATCCTGTGCAAGCTTCTTCATCTCCCAGTACGTACTGCAGCCTACATCCCTCTGAATCTGCTTAGTGTATTCATCTCTTGGTCTCCCTCTACGATTTTTACCCTCCACACTGCCCTCCAATACTAAATTGGTGATCCCTTGATGCCTCAGAACATGTCCTACCAACCGATCCCTTCTTCTAGTCAAGTTGTGCCACAAACTCCTCTTCTCCCCAATTCTATTCAATACCTCCTCATTAGTTATGAGATCTACCCACCTAATCTTCAGCATTCTAGCATTCTTCTGTAGCACCACATTCCGAAAGAATCTATTCTCTTCTTGTCCAAATTATTTATCGTCCATGTTTCACTTCCATACATGGCTACACTCCATACAAATACTTACAGAAACGACTTCCTGACACTT
This sequence comes from Schistocerca nitens, assembly GCF_023898315.1. NCBI lineage: Eukaryota > Metazoa > Arthropoda > Insecta > Orthoptera > Acrididae > Schistocerca > Schistocerca nitens. Next base: position 963,502,543 of record NC_064616.1, on the reverse strand, counting down.
AAATCTATGCTCGATGTTAACAAATTTCTCTTCTTCAGAAACGCTTTCCTTGCCATTGCCAATCTACATTTTATATCCTCTCTACTTCGACCATCATCAGTTATTTTGCTCCTCAAATAGCAAAATTCCTTTACTACTTTATGTATCTCATTTCCTAATCTAATTCCCTCAGCATCACCCGACTTAATTCGATTACATTCCATTATCCTCGTTTTGCTTTTGTTCATGTTCATCTTATATCCTCCTTTCAAGACACTGTCCATTCCGTTCAACTGCTCTTCCAAGTCCTTTGCCGTCTCTGACAGAATTACAATGTCAGTTTTCAACATATGATCCATAAATAATATGAACAACAGTGAGGACAGGTTGCAGCCTTGTCTTACCCCTGAAACTACTCTGAACGAGTTACTCAATTTACCGTCAACTCTAACTGCTGCCTGACTATCTATGTAAAGACCTTTAATTGCTTGCAAAAGTTTTTCTCCTATTCCATAATCTCGTAGAACAGACAATAACGTCCTCCTAGGAACCCGGTCATATGCCTTTTCCAGATCTATAAAGCATAGATACAATTCCCTGTTCCACTCGTAACACATCTCCATTATTTGTCGTAAGCTAAAGATCTGGTCCTGACAACCTCTAAGAGGCCTAAACCCACACTGATTTTCATCCAGTTTGTCCTCAACTAATACTCGCACTTTCCTTTCAACAATACCTGAGAAGATTTTACCCGCAACGCTGATTAAAGAGATACTTCTGTAGTTGTTACAATCTTTTCTGTTTCCATGTTTAAAGATTGGTGTGATTACTGCTTTCGTCCATTCTGATGGAACCTGTCCCGACTCCCACGCCATTTCAATTATCCTGTGTAGCCATTTAAGACCTGACATTCCACTGTATTTGATGAGTTCCGACTTAATTTCATCCACCCCAGCCGCTTTATTGCACTGCAATCTATTGACCATTTTCTCCACTTCCTCAAATGTGATCCTATTTCCATCATCATTCCTATCCCATTGTACATCTAAATCTGAAACAGTACTGATCGTATTTTCACCTACATTGATTAACTCTTCAAAATATTCCCTCCATCTGCCCAAGGCATCAACAGGATTCACCAGCAGTTTTCCTGACCTGTCCAAAATACTTGTCATTTCCTTCTTACCTCCATTTCGAAGACTGCTAATTACATTCCAGAATGGTTTTCCAGTAGCTTGACCCAAAGTCTCCAACCTGTTTCCAAAGTCTTCCCAAGATTTCTTCTTGGATGCTGCAATCATCTGTTTGGCTTTGTTTCTTTCTTCAACATAACTTTCTCTGTCTACCTGAGTTCTAGTATGTAGCCATTTTTGATACGCCTTCTTTTTCCTTTTACAGGCTGCCTTGACTGTGTCATTCCACCAAGCTGTTTGCTTCATCCTACCTTTACACACTACTGTTCCAAGACATTCTTTAGCCACTTCTAGTACTGTGTCCCTGTACCTTGTCCATTCCTTTTCCAATGACTGTAATTGACTACATTCAACTAACTGGTACCTTTCTGAGATCGCTGTTATGTACTTGTGCCTGATTTCCTGATCCTGAAGTTTCTCCACTCTTATCCTCCTACATATGGACCTGACCTCCTGCACTTTCGGCCTCTTTAAATAGACTGCGAACTGGAGTGAGATCTTGCAAACAGAACTTCAGTTGGTGGAGGTGGATTTCTGATAAAGCGGCCTGTAAATATGGAGAACTTAAAGTTCCACATCCCCACCTGAAGTTACCAGCAACTATCACGCTGGCTGATCTAATTTCATAAAATATCTGAGAAATAAAAACTACCGAATTCCAGGACTGAAATCTAAATGATGTTTATTTGTCTTTCAGTGCATCCTGTAAACATATTGTAGATACGTTGTTACTTTGTAAATGACTGCACTGTACTGAATTAAATACTAAAATAACAATAATATTGTCATATAATTCCCGCAGTATCAGCTGATTTAAATCTAGTAAATTCCATTACACTTGTTTTACTTTTGTTGCTGTTTAGCTTAAACTTTCTTTTAAAAAAGTCATCCATTCCAGCTATAGCCAACATATTCGTCGCGAGAGTGCATAATTTGAGAATACTTTGTGAGGTGGTAGTACTCATCGAAACAAGAAAAATAAATCTAATAATCATGGGTCTGGAACTGTACACATTCTGAGATAAGTTCGATAAACATGGGATACTTTCTGCGATAAACACTTGTTTACAGGAGATCTTCAACGTGAGTTCACTCAAGACAATATACCTATCTACCCTATAGCGTAAGGAATGACGGATCCATTAAAGTATACCCGGTTATGGTTGTGTCAGCTGGCATGAATTGAGCGACTCTGTAGTGTTCGCACATCGTTGATTGGCGTGGCGTAGACCAATTCCTTCAAGTGTCCGCATAACCAAAAGTCTAGGAGATTGATGTCTGGGAAACGAGCAGGCCAAGGTATGAGCCCCTCCTTCAGACCAATCGAGCAGTCCTGGAATGTCTGCGACAGATGTTGGCGCACATTGTGACGAATGTGTGCTGGTGCCTATTATGCATGAACCACATTTGTACTCGTTGCTGCAATGGCACAGCCTCGAGCAAGGTATGCAATACATTAACGAGAAAGTCCAGATAATGCGCCCCAGTTAACCTTTGTCATAGCACGTATGGCCCTCTTAATCTATCGCCAAGTATGTCTGTCCGTACATTGATTGAGAATCGGTGTTGATGCAGTCTTGCCTGAATTGCTTGGGGATTTACATCTACCCATATATGCTGGTTATATAAATTCACAACGCCATCTCTTGTGAACCCTGCCTCTTTGGTAAATAAAATATTTGATGTGAAAAGTGGATCTGCGGCACACTTCTGCGACAGCCATTGGTAGAACCGCCATCTGTTATGATGATCCTGAGGTCTTAGCGCCTGTCTTGCTGTAGATGATATGGGTACAGCAATTGTTAATGAAGTATCCCCAAGATAAGAGTGTGAGACACTCCTTCTGCTGCTGATAACCGTCGCACACTGGTCCCAGGGGTTTCGTCCAACGAACGTAGCAAATGCTCCTCCATGTCAGGCGTATGGCCTGCGCAGGGCCTTCCACTGTCACTCTCCCGGGGCTGCCAGGGTACCAGTGTGCCTCAGACGGTGGCAAAGTCTGCCAAACAACTTACCAGAGGGCAAAGTGCGCTGTGGATATTTCTCAGTGTAGAGGGCAGTCTATGTCCATTTACTCAATCATAGCAGAGTGTCATACCCGCAATTTCACTTGTCGAATAGTACGCTTCCATTCTTCACAAGTGGTGGAAGAGAGAAAATGTAAATGTACTACACCATTTGTATGTATAAACAGCGCAATAACAGTAAACAAATAAGTGAATCCGCGTTTGGAAGAAGGTAACACACCTTGATATGTACCCAGTGTTGGCAGTACTGTATAATAAGGCACACAAACACGACGTAAACTAATTTAGCCTACACCACAACTAGAATCACAAAACTGACTGCAAGCCACGTAATGGCAGATAGAGTACTGTGAGTAAGACATCGTAATACCTGCCGATACATTTGACAGAGCGTCAATGCAAAGACTGTGCTAATGTCTGCAACCACGTGTCGCGCAGTCCTTCCTGTAAGCACGTGTTTATCTGGGAAAGTATGCATTTCCAGACCCATGTTAATTAGACTTATTTTTCTTGTTTCAGTGAGTACCACCACTTCTCAAAGACGTTTTTTGAACATCGTATATATACAGGGTGGAGAAAAGTTGTGTCACCAAATTTTATCCCTGGATAGCTGACGCCGGTAGGAACCAAAATTACTAACGTTGTGTAGGTCGACAACGCACAATTTTTAAACTACGGGAAGTTGGCGTCGCATCTCGTGGTCGTGCGGTAGCGTTCTCGCTTCCCACGCCCGGGTTCCCGGGATCGATTCCTGGCGGGGTCAGGGATTTTCTCTGCCTCGTGATGGCTGGGTGTTGTGTGCTGTCCTTAGGTTAGTTAGGTTTCAGTAGTTCTAAGTTCTAGGGGACTTATGACCACAGCAGTTGAGTCCCATAGTGCTCAGAGCCATTTGAACCATTTTTGAAGTTGGCGTCACGCGCTCCGATTGGCCACGGGATTTCCAGATGCTCTGGACAACGCATGACCGCGAATGCTTTGTCTGTCGGAGATCGCGATGTATCCAAGGCGGCCCGCACGCTCTGTGGTAGAACACCAGCCTTCCACTCTGGGGGCCTGAGTGGGGGTGAATCCACCGGGGTCCTGACATATCCATTGTAGTTTCGTGATAAGAGGTACCGGGAACAAACCCGTCAACAGCTGTTTGTTCGCATACAGAAAGTCTTTTACAAATCTTGTCGGCGCTGAGGGCCTTTTTTGGAACTAGGACGTTGTTTATTTAAAGCAGGGGCTCTAACTGGCGACCCTTTGACGAGACACAAGATTGGTAACGTCGAAATTTGTTTTGCCGAACTCTTTCCAAGATTCCTGGCATGGCCCTGATGTGATTGGCGGCATGTTGAGTGCGATCCATTAATTCCTCTTCGTTCCTAGGTGGTTAGCGTCCGGGTGGGTGAACTAGAACCTTGAAGAATCCCCACAGGAAAAAGACTGGTAGCAAGGGCTCTGGTGATCGCGGGGGCCATGTCCCACGAACACCTCTGCCAACTACCCGGCCGTCGAAGAGTTCATTTAAATATCCGCGCACAGCTTGACTGTTATGTATGGGCAACCCGCCATGCTGCAACCACATGCGTAGCCGTATGTCCAGGGGAACATCTTCCAGCAGGCCAGGTAGAGTTTCTTGTAAAAAGTGAAAATAATTTGCCCCAGTAAGTCGAGGAGGCAGATGGACCAGCCCAATCAGATGGTCACCCACAATGCCTGCCCAGCTCTTGAGCGGAAATCGTTTCTGGTGTCCGTGGACGTACGTGACGTGAGGATTTCCCCTTGCCCAGTAATAAACGTTTCGAGTGTTGTAAAGGCCATCCCGATGGAAGGTGCACTCCTCGGTAAACAACATAATGGTGGGGAAGTCGGGATCTCGTTAAACACATTGCAGAAACCACCGGTAAAACCCTAGACTGTGTTCATAGTCCGCCACAGGATTTAGGTCGTGGACAGGGTGGAAATTAAATGGATGCTGGCCGTCATCCTTTAAAATCTCCCAGACTAACCGGTGAGTGACCCCCATGTCGTGTCCAACCGCAGGTGCTACCTCGAAGCGCTCGAGAACAGTCTCTTCAAATGCAGCATCCAGTCGTGTTCGAGGTCTTCCAGCATCACCATGATATCCCGCTAACGAGCCTGTTTTACCAAGTCGCAGGTGAATTGCTGCAAACGTTTGCGGGTGTGGGTGGCGTCTCGCTGGGTATCGTTCCTCATACAACCGTCGAGCTTCATGCGCATTACCGACGGCTAGTCCATAAACAAAAACCGTATTTCGTTGTTATTCAAACGAATATTGTGCCGCCATGCTTGCTGCGTGACAAAATCGCAGGTGATGTGTGCGTGCTCCGAAGCGAAGCTTACGTGTGAATGCCTCTGACGTGAAGTGGCACAAACAGCAAGAGCTATTCGACACGTGTGCGTATCACGGCAGTGATGGAAGAGGGACGTTTGTATGAGTGAACCGAAAACCATAGCGCTGCCCGTCAACTGAGGCTGGCCGAGGTGGCCGTGCGGTTCTAGGCGCTACAGTCCGGAACCGCGCGACCGCTGCGGTCGCAGGTTCGAATCCTGCCTCGGGCATGGATGTGTGTGATGTCCTTAGGTTAGTTAGGTTTAAGTAGTTCTAAGCTCTAGGGGACTGATGACCTCAGAAGTTAAGTCCCATAGTGTTCAGAGCCAATTTTGATCCCGTCAACTGACGGACGTCAACAGGGCAATCCAACAGCCAATCGGAGCGCGTGGCGCCAAGTTTCCGTAGTTTAAAAATGGTGCGTTGACGACCTACACAACACTAGTAATTTTGATTCCTACTGGGATCAGCTATCCACGGTTAAAATTTCGTAACACAATTTTTCTCCACACTGTATATAGTGTGTTTCACTAGTGATGATTAGTATTCAGGGATATGACAAAAATGATCATTCGCAACAAAGAAGTCAAGTAAACATGGACTCTAGAACGTATACTTTAAGAGCTATGAGCAGTTCTTCATCTTTGATACTGTGAAGCTAACCTCTTCTTTTGCAAGTTCTTTGCTTTCTATGTTTTGGGAAGTGGCAGTATGGACCAAAACAAGAAAAAAATTTCCAGTAAATATGTGCTCTAAAATGTATACCTTAAGAGCTATGAGCACTTGTTCATCTTCGCTACATTGAAACATAACTGCTCTAATTAACAATGTGTGTTTGTGTTTGCGTGTGTGCGTGTTTGTGTGTGTGTGTGTGTGGTTATTTTTCCAGTCCCAGTAGAAAAGTATTGTACATAATTGTAGAATTTACCTACTGTGGTTGCATCAGCAACCTGTCATGTCTGTATGGGCACTACACGTAAGAGTACTGTAGTATGCCACTGTGCTCCATGTTTTACATAAGTTGCTGGAGGATGGTGAGGAGAGAGGGAGGGGACAGAGGGTGCTGAGGGAGGAGAGAAAACGGAAGCAGGGTGGGGGTGGGGGAGGGAAGTCAGTCGTATGTTCCTTTCGCTATTTCTTGTTATAGTAACGCATCATTGGTGCTTGGTCTCTGCTTTCGTTATTTCTCAGAGTTTTCTTCTTCGCTTTATCCACGGGACTTTGTTTATCCATAGTGCCGCCTCCACTTGTACGTCTCCTCGTTGTTTACCTGTTTGTTCGCTCTTGGGAATCCGTGTGCCCCCCCCCCCCCCCCCCCCCTCATCAGGTTTCTTTTGAGACGTTACCAAATTTCTGTCGAATCTCGATCACAGCATAGGGCCATTATTACGTCACGTGTTCCTGCAGTTCTCCAGAACAAAAACTTATCCTTCCCAAGGTCGGATTCAAGAATTTTTCCATTCTTATGTAAATAATTCGTGTCACTATGTTGCAGCCATAACTGATGATTCCATAATATTCACACCTGTCAGTGCCTGCCTTCTTTAGAACTGGAATGAATACACTCTTCTTTAAGTCTGAGAGTATTTCACTTGTTTCGGAGTCTATGTTGTGTTATTGGTGCTGGCTACTGTGCCTAAGAAGACGTCACACATACCTCCGAGTTATATACACTCCTGGAAATGGAAAAAAGTACACATTGACACCGGTGTGTCAGACCCACCATACTTGCTCCGGACACTGCGAGAGGGCTGTACAAGCAATGATCACACACACGGCACAGCGGACACACCAGGAACCGCGGTGTTGGCCGTCGAATGGCGCTAGCTGCGCAGCATTTGTGCACCGCCGCCGTCAGTGTCAGCCAGTTTGCCGTGGCATACGGAGCTCCATCGCAGTCTTTAACACTGGTAGCATGCCGCGACAGCGTGGACGTGAAACGTATGTGCAGTTGACGGACTTTGAGCGAGGGCGTATAGTGGGCATGCGGGAGGCCGGGTGGACGTACCGCCGAATTGCTCAACACGTGGGGCGTGAGGTCTCCACAGTACATCGATGTTGTCGCCAGTGGTCGGCGGAAGGTGCACGTGCCCGTCGACCTGGGACCGGACCGCAGCGACGCACGGATGCACGCCAAGACCGTAGGATCCTACGCAGTGCCGTAGGGGACCGCACCGCCACTTCCCAGCAAATTAGGGACACTGTTGCTCCTGGGGTATCGGCGAGGACCATTCGCAACCGTCTCCATGAAGCTGGGCTACGGTCCCGCACACCGTTAGGCCGTCTTCCGCTCACGCCCCAACATCGTGCAGCCCGCCTCCAGTGGTGTCGCGACAGGCGTGAATGGAGGGACGAATGGAGACGTGTCGTCTTCAGCGATGAGAGTCGCTTCTGCCTTGGTGCCAATGATGTTCGTATGCGTGTTTGGCGCCGTGCAGGTGAGCGCCACAATCAGGACTGCATACGACCGAGGCACACAGGGCCAACACCCGGCATCATGGTGTGGGGAGCGATCTCCTACACTGGCCGTACACCACTGGTGATCGTCGAGGGGACACTGAATGGTGCACGGTACATCCAAACCGTCATCGAACCCATCGTTCTACCATTCCTAGACCTGCAGGGGAACTTGCTGTTGCCAACAGGACAATGCACGTCCGCATGTATCCCGTGCCACCCAACGTGCTCTAGAAGGTGTAAGTCAACTACTCTGGCCAGCAAGATCTCCGGATCTGTCCCCCATTGAGCATGTTTGGGACTGGATGAAGCGTCGTCTCACGCGGTCTGCACGTCCAGCACGAACGCTGGTCCAACTGAGGCGCCAGGTGGAAATGGCATGGCAAGCCGTTCCACAGGACTACATCCAGCATCTCTACGATCGTCTCCATGGGAGAATAGCAGCCTGCATTGCTGCGAAAGGTAGATATACACTGTACTAGTACCGACATTGTGCATGCTCTGTTGCCTGTGTCTATGTGCCTGTGGTTCTGTCAGTGTGATCATGTGATGTATCTGACCCCAGGAATGTGTCAATAAAGTTTCCCCTTCCTGGGACAATGAATTCACGGTGTTCTTATTTCAATTTCCAGGAGTGTATTTTTCTGGTACCACTGGCTGTTTTATTCATGACGATTGCATGCTTTATGACAACAGTTTTGCCGGCCGCGGTGACCGAGAGGTTCTAGGCGCTACAGTCCGGAACCGCTCGACTGCTACGGTCGCAGGTTCGAATCCTGCCTCGGGCATGGATGTGTGTGATGTCCTTAGTTTGGTTAGGTTTAAGTAGTTCTAAGTTCTATGGGACTGATGACCTCAGATGTTAAGTCCCATGGTGCTCAGAGTCATTTGACAACAGTTTTGCCGGCCGCGGTGGTCTCGCGGTTCTAGGCGCGCAGTCAGGAACCGTACGACTGCTACGGTGGCAGGTTCGAATCCTGCCTCGGGCATGGATGTGTGTGATGTCCTTAGGTTAGTTAGGTTTAAGTAGTTCTAAGTTCTAGGGGACTAATGACCACAGCAGTTGAGTCCCATAGTGCTCAGTGCCATTTGAACCATTTGAACCTAACGTTACCGCTGGATATATTTCGTAAACCACATCAAATACTGACGAACCGATTCCACAGACCGAACGTGAGGAGAGGGGCTAGTGTAATTGTTTAATACAAACCATACAAAAATGCACGGAAGTATGTTTTTTAACACAAACCTACGTTTTTTAAATGGAACCACGTTAGTTTTGTTAGCACATCTGAACATATAAACAAATACGTAATCAGTGCCGTTTGTTGCATTGTAAAATGTTAATTACATCCGGAGATATTGTAACCTAAAGTTGACGTTTGAAACCTCCGACGTTCAGTTGTGTGTTGTAACAAACACGGTCCACGGTCGGCGAGCAGCATGTGCATGGACATGTTTACGATGACGACCGTGTTTACGAGTGTGGCTGTAGTGCACTGTTGTGGTTTGGTCTAGTTGTCGCAGTGTCCGCATGTAGCGCTTGCTGCTATTGTTATTCTGCATTCGTCTCCGCACGCAGACCAACTGTAGTACACCGTGTTACCAGACGTCTGTGATAGTGTAGTGTTGTAGGAACTGTGACCACGGTGTATTCGAACTCTGAAAAGGCGGAGATGATACTCATCTATGGCGAATGTCGGCGAAATGCAGCTGAAGCCTGTAGGGTGTATGCAGAACGGTACCCGGACAGAGAGCATCCAACGTGCCGCACATAGAAAAACATCTACCGCCAACTGTATGCAACAGGTATGGTCGTAGCACGCAAGCGGGTCCGTAACAGGCCCGTCACAGGAGAAGCGGGTGCAGTTGGTGTGTTAGCTGCTGTTGCCATAAACTCACACATGAGTACACGGGACATTGCGAGAGCCGGTGGACTGAGTCAAAGTAGTGTCATGCGCATACTGCATCGTCACCGCTTTCACCCGTTTCATGTGTCGCTACATCAGCAATTACATGGTGATGACTTTAATCATCGAGTGCAATTCTGTCAATGGGCATTAACAGAGAATGCGTTGCAGTTCTACCTGTTTACCGATGAAGCGGGTTTCACAAACCACGGGGCAGTGAATCTACCGAACATGCATTACTGGTCCGTGGACAATCCTCGCTGGCTCAGATAGGTAGAGCGACAGCGACTGTGGACTGTAAATGTATGGTGCGGAATCATTGGCGACCACGTCATTGGGCCTCACTTCATTGCAGGGGCCCAAACAGCTGCAACATACATCGCGTTTCTACAGAATGATCTGCCAACGTTGCTCGAAAATGTCCCACTGGAAACGCGTCGACGTATGTGGTATCAACATGATGGTGCACCTGCACATTCCGCAATTAACACTAGGCTTACCCCTGACAGGATATTCGATGGGCGTTTCATAGGACGTGGAGGAAGCATAAATTGGCCAGCCCGTTCTCCTGATCTTACACCTCTGGACTTCTTTCTGTGGGGTACGTTAAAGGAGAATGTGTACCGTGATGTGCCTACAACCCCAGAAGATATGAAACAACGTATTGTGGCAGCCTGCGGCGACATTACACCAGATGTACTGCGGCGTGTACGACATTCATTACGCCAGAGGTTGCAATTGTGTGCAGCAAATGATGGCCACCACATTGAACATCTATTGGCCTGACATGTCGGGACACACACTATTCCACTCCGTAATTGAAAACGGAAACCACGTGTGTACGTGTACCTCACCCCTCATGGTAATGTTTATGTGCGTCAATGAAAAGACCAATAAAAAGGTGTTAGCATGTAGACGTTGTGGTGTCACAGCCAGACACCACACGTGCTAGGTGGTAGCTTCAATCGGCCGCGGTCCTGTAGTACATGTCGGACCCGCGTGTCGCCACTGTGTGATCGCAAACCTAGCGCCACCACAAGGCAGGTCTCGAGAGACTGACTCGAACTCGCCCCAGTTGTACGGACGACAGAGCTAGCGACTAGACATACGAAGCCTTTCTCTCTCATTAGCCGAGAGACAGAATAGCCTTCAGCTAAGTTAATGGCTACCAACTAGCAAGGCGCCATTAGCCTTACAGTGATTGTAATTAGAGTCTCACTTGTGTTCACCATAGAGATGTACAAGAAGACATTAAAGATAAGTATATGAGAAGCTTCGTTCTTTTCTTCATAGCATTAATTACGTATCCTGTTCCAGTACTTCACGCCCGTCTGCGTGTCTCGCGTGCCCTTTAAGCCACCTCTATCTACAAGGTGTTGGCCCAGCTGCCGACACGTCACATGGCGACGAGTCTACAAAGGATCTTGTGTTTTACTTTGCCCTAATTTCTTTGTGTCATGGCTTCGCCACAATCTCCAGATGTACTGTCCGAATTTTATCACTTGCAGAATCAGCAGACGCAGGCGTTATTGGATGCTCTTGAACAGCTCGTCCAGGGTCAACGTGCGCTGCACACCGATGCGGCCGCCGCCGCTTCATCGCTACCGCAGCCACAACATGCTGTTGCACCTCAATTCAGACCCTTTGATGCCACCCACGAGTCATGGCAAGAGTGGTCCCGTCAATTCGCCTTCCACCTAGCAGCCTACAGAATTCAAGGTAATGAGCGGCAGCCGTTTTTGCTTTCTTGTGTCGGTGTGTCCACCTACCGAGTGATAGTGAAGTTGTTTCCCCAGCGTGACGTAGCAACTCTGTCCTACGAAGAACTTTTGTCTGCTTTAGATACCTATTTCAGGGAAACAGTAAATGTCGTTGCAAAAAGGTATACGTTCTTTCGTACAAAACGTACGGCCGGTCAGACTAATAGGGAGTGGGTTGCGACATTGCAAGGACTTACTAGGGAGTGTGCGTTTGAGTGCGAATGTGGCCTTCCTTATTCAGATACTATGGTGCGTGATGCCATTGCACAGAACGTTTCTGATGTTCGCATACGGGAACAGATTTTGAAACTCGTTAATCCCTCCCTTCAACAAGTGATAGACATATTGGACAGGCAAGACACACTTGACTTTGCTCAGGACTCGTTTGAAACTTCGCCAGCAGTGTGTCACATTAAGCGGCCCGCCGGGCCCGCTGCACGGGACGCTAGGCGGCCCTCGCGCCCGTCAGCGCAGCGGCAGCCTAGCCCGCAAACACGTGCGCCGCGTAAGCAAGCTAATGCAGTGAAATCATGCCCGCGGTGTGCAACTCGACATTCGCGTGAACATTGCCCGTCACGCCAAGCTCTTTGCTTTTACTGTCATAAGAAAGGACATGTCCAAAGTGTTTGCCAGAAAAAGCTCAGATCAGACACTCACACCACTTCCAGGCCCTTTGCTTCGCGCCGGAATCGAACCAAGGAAACTCAGGCTCGTGAACCTTCGCCCACGGATATTCATGTAGTTCATTCCACCCCATCCGGTGACAGTGTTCATTCCACAAAAAGTGTGCGTCGACGTCGACGGAAGTCCCGTCACGTCGTACGTGATTCTGTCCCAGTGTCTGTTCCAGTTGCACAACACAGTCGCTTTTGTCGTCAGCAGGACCATAAACTTTTTGTAGACTTAGACTTTGCAGGCGAAGTGATACCATTCCAGCTCGATACCGGAGCTGCAGTTTCATTGCTCAATCACGACACGTACAACCAACTGGGCAAACCTCCGTTGCGTGCCGCAAATGTTCAGCTCCATAGTTACTCAGGCCAGAAAATACCAGTGTTAGGACAGTGCAGCCTTCTTGCAACATACAAGCGACAAACAAAACTTGTGTCATTGTACGTTCTTCGTTCTTCTACTGCAGTGAACTTGTTTGGTTTAGATTTATTTCAGTTGTTTAATTTGTCTATAGTAAATCAGGTCCTCTCAGTGATTCAGACTGTGCCTTCCGCCAGTGTTTCTAGTCTATGTGAAGAATTTGCAGACGTTTTTGCACCGGGCCTTGGTTGCGCTAAGAATTATGCAGCGCATTTGGAACTGAAAGCAAACGCGCAACCAAAGTTTTTCAGAGCGCGCAATGTTCCCCACGCATTGCGTGATGAGGTCGCAAGAACATTAAACGATTTAGAATCTCAAGGTGGAATTGACCGTGTGCAGGCTTCTCTCTGGGCCTCACCCTTAGTAATTTTGCCAAAACCTTCCGGAAAATTGAGACTTTGTGTGGACTTCAAGGCAACTGTGAATCCACAACTTGTGACTGCAACTTTTCCTTTGCCCCGCCCGGAAGATCTTTTTGACAAACTGTGCCCGGGAACATATTTTTCAAAGTTGGACCTAGCAGATGCGTACTTGCAAATACCTGTGGACGAAGAATCCCAGCGCGTCTTGGTGGTAAACACGCATCTTGGCTTGTATCGCTTCAAAAGACTGCCTTTCGGGTGTGCATCCGCCCCTGCATTGTTTCAGCAATATTTACAAACTATTTGTGCGTCGGTCCCTACTGCTGCGAACTATCTGGACGATATTGTGATCTCCGGAAAGACAGAAGCCGAACATTTGCAAAATCTCCGAACATTATTTCAGGTCTTGCGACAAAATGGTCTTCGCTTGAGGAAGGACAAATGTGTGTTTTTTGCTCGTGACTTACCGTACCTGGGACATGTCATAAATGCCCAGGGCATCCATCCGAGTCCGGAGCACCTCCGTGCCATACAGGCCTTGCCGTCGCCACAGAACTTGAAGCAACTACAGAGTGTGCTGGGTAAAATAAATTATTATCATAGATTTCTGCGCAATGCTTCTTCCATTGCAGCTCCGCTTCATCGCTTACGCCGTAAAGGTGTTCCGTTCGTCTGGACGACGGAATGCGAACGCGCCTTTCGCCAGTTGAAATCGGCGTTACTTTCAAATACTTGCCTTACGCCGTTCGATCCCCAGAAACCCCTTTTGTTGATGGTAGATGCATCGGATTTCGGGATCGGTGCTGTGCTTGCGCACAAAGATTTATCGCATGATCGCCCTATTGCCTTTGTGTCAAAATTGCTCTCATCTGCGCAAAGAAATTATTCACAGATAGAGAAAGAGGCTTTAGCTCTCGTGTTTGGTGTTATTAAGTTTCACGATTTCTTGTATGGTCGTCACTTTACCATCATCACGGACCACAAACCTTTGACATCGCTTTTTCATCCGAACAAGACGGTACCTCCGCGTACAGCGCAGAAATTCATTCGCTGGTCTCTTTTCCTCTCGCAGTACCGCTACGATATCTTGTATCGGTCCACTGCTAAGCACGGAAACGCTGATGCGTTGTCCCGTTTGCCTGTTGCTGAGGATAAAGCATTCGATTCTTCCGAACTTGCTTGCATGTTCACTGATGCGGAAACCGATGACGTGGTCGAATCGTTTCCGATTGATTTTCGTCGTGTAGCTACAGCCACAGCTGTTGACCCTGTCCTTGCTACCGTTTTGCGTTTTGTTGCTACGCAATGGCCCTTGTCCAAGTCACGGATCGAGGATCCGCTGGTTCGCCGATTTTTTGCTCACAAGGAGAGACTTTTTGTACGACGTGGTGTTTTGTTGTTGCGTTCTGATAATGATCAGTCTCGAGTCGTGGTCCCACGTTCGTTACAGTCCTCTGTCTTACGGCTTCTTCACCAAGGACATTGGGGCATAGTGCGAACGAAACAACTTGCTCGTCAGCACTGTACTTGGTTCGGAATCGATGCTGCGATTACGAATATGTGCTCCTCTTGCGTGGCGTGTGCCGAACAACAATCCGCACCGCCGCGGAAATTCTTTGCATGGCCGAAAGCCACTTCCCCTTGGCAACGCTTGCACATCGATTTTGCTGGTCCATTCTGGAATGCTCGTTGGTTGGTTGTGGTCGATGCTTTCAGTAATTTTCCTTTTGTTGTCCGGATGTCTTCCACGACGTCTTCTGCCACAATCCAAGCCTTGTCTGCTATCTTTTGTATTGAAGGTCTTCCGCAGACTATTGTTTCCGACAATGGCCCACAATTCATGTCCGCAGAATTTCAGTCCTTCTGCAAGGCCAATGGTATTCAACATCTGACGTCCGCGCCGTTTTCGCCTCAGTCAAACGGTGCCGCGGAACGATTGGTCCGGACTTTCAAGTCACAGATGTTGAAATTGAACGAGTCGCATTCTCGGGAGGACGCATTATTGCTCTTTTTGTCCTCGTATCGCTCTCAACCCCGCGATGGTCGCTCGCCGGCTGAGTTGCTCCATGGTCGTTCTCATCGTACCTTGATGTCTTTGCTGCATCCGCCGCATCAGGTTCCTGTGCAGCGGCAGACTCCTGCTTTTGCTCCTGGCGACGTTGTCTTCTATCGCACCTATCGCGGTTCACGGCGTTGGATCGCAGGGCGCATTCTTCGCTGCCTCGGCCGCGCGATGTATTTGGTTTTGGGGGCCTCTGGTGAGGTGCGTCGGCATCTCAATCAGCTGCGCCTCTGTCGTCGCCCGGGTTCTGCCGCTCCCCGTCTGCTTTCAGCGCCGGAGCCGTCAGGTCAGCACCCTGGGGACCCATCTACTGGCTCGCCTCATCCCCAGGTGTTGCCGACGCTGCCTTCCATTTTGCCTCATGGCGTCGCGCCGCCGCCGCAGCCGCCGCAGCCGCCGCAGCCGCCGCAGCCGCCTCCGGCGCCGCCCGCAGTGGACGCTTCGCTGCAGCCGCCACGCGCCTCCCTGGGTCACGCGCCGCCGATCGCTACCCGTGACCAGCTGTCCTCCGCCATGGAACTCTTGCCCGCTCCGGACCAGGTGTCGTCATCGCGCGTCGGATTCTCCGACCACATGGAGGTCGACCCTTCGGCCCCTCCTGTCTCTTTACGGGCGCATACGCCGCATGCTGACGTGCACCCTGGACTAGGTTTTCAGGCGTTTCCTAGCTCCCCTCGGACCGAATGGCCGGGTGCGGGTGGCACAGCCTCGCCTGTTGTTAGGCTCCCCACCTCATCGCCTACGTCAACATGGGGTCCTCCCCACGGCGGGCGGAAGCCTTATCTCACGACCGTTCGCCGATTTGCGGGGGAGGAATGTGGTGTCACAGCCAGACACCACACGTGCTAGGTGGTAGCTTCAATCGGCCGCGGTCCTGTAGTACATGTCGGACCCGCGTGTCGCCACTGTGTGATCGCAAACCTAGCGCCACCACAAGGCAGGTCTCGAGAGACTGACTCGAACTCGCCCCAGTTGTACGGACGACAGAGCTAGCGACTAGACGTACGAAGCCTTTCTCTCTCATTAGCCGAGAGACAGAATAGCCTTCAGCTAAGTTAATGGCTACGAACTAGCAAGGCGCCATTAGCCTTACAGTGATTGTAATTAGAGTCTCACTTGTGTTCACCATAGAGATGTACAAGAAGACATTAAAGATAAGTATATGAGAAGCTTCGTTCTTTTCTTCATAGCATTAATTACGTATCCTGTTCCAGTACTTCACGCCCGTCTGCGTTAGTCTCGCGTGCCCTTTAAGCCACCTCTATCTACAAGGTGTTGGCCCAGCTGCCGACACATCAGACGTAATGTGCTGTTCCAGTCTCTTCTGTACCTAAGGTCCATCACCGTTCCCTTTGGATCCCTAAGTAATTCGGTGCTCTCCGATACACACGATCGAAATGCGGAGGAGTGGTACTCAAGCGTCAACTTTAGGTTACAATATCTCCGGATGTAATTAACATTTTACAATGCAACAAACGGCACTGATTACGTATTTGTTTATATGTTCAGATGTGCCAACAAAACTAATGGGGTTCCATTTAAAAAACGGAGGTTTGTGTTAAAAAAAATACTTCCGTGCATTTTTTTTATGGTTTGTATTAACCAGTTACACTAGCCCCTCTCCTCACGTTCGGTCTGTGGAATCGATTCGTCAGTATTTGATGTGGTTTACGAAATATATCCAGCGGTAATGTTAGGTGACTCACCCTGTATATACAGCTACGGAACATTCCAGTACAATTATTCTTGCCATTTGTGGATACTTCTAGAATGTACTCGAACCGAATATAGAAATTAAAATTTTTCAGTTCAGAGAAATTTTGAACTCATGACACTCCATGCAACAATCTCTTACCATAACCACTACACTATGGTCGCTGCGCTACTTGATTTCTTCTGCGACAGTGATCCCTACTTAAGAGAACAGCGTCTCGGTGTTACGTTCTCCCAGTCGGGAACGAGTCATCGGTCCTGCATACTCCGTCTCTCGATGACTGATGTTCGCCATGGCGGTGATCTTCTTAGAACTTCCCTTGCCGCTACGTTCTTCGTTACCTTTCCTCTTGTTACCTGTCGCTGGAGCTTCGAATTTACCCTGGGTTGCAGGATACTTATAGGGCTTCATTCGAAGGACGTGGACCGTATCTCTGATCTTTCGTCGTCTTGTGTCGGAGTCGAAATCTTCAACTTCATAAGTAACAACTGTCTTACAACCTTATAAGGTCCAAAGTAGCACCTGAGGAGCGTGTCAGAGAGACCAACCTTCAGAACAAGGGTGAAGATCCAAACGACGTCACCAGGCTGGTAAACAACAGGGCGGTGGCTCGCGTCATACCTTCGGCGATCGTTTTCTTGAGCCTGCAGCGTGCGGAGTCGAGCTAACTGCCGAGCTTCCTCAGCTCTGGTTAACACCTGGCCGATGTAGTCGTCGTCCACGTCATCAGGATGTAATGGAAACACAGTGTCCATCGTCGTCGTCGCCTCAAGCCCATGCACCAGAGCCGGCCGTAGTGGCCGAGCGGTTCTAGGCGCTACAGTCTGGAACCGCGCGACCGCTACGGTCGCAGGTTCGAATCCTGCCTCGGGCATGAATGTGTGTGATGTCCTTAGGTTAGTTAGGTTTAAGTAGTTCTAAGTTATAGGGGACTGATGACCTCAGAAGTTAAGTCCCATAGTGCTCAGAGCCATTTGAACGAACCCATGCACCAGGAAAAATGGCGTAAATCCTGTGGTGTCTTGTTTGGCGGTGTTGTAGGCAATCGTCACGAGAGGTAGTACCTCATCCCAATTGCTCTGCTCAATATTGACGAACATTGATAGCATGTCGGCCAAGGTCTTATTAAGGCGTTCAGTAAGCCCCTTAGTTTGCGGATGATAGGCAGTCGTCATGTTATGAGTAATGTTGCGCCGACGGTTTATCTCTGTCACAAGATTCGATTGAAAAACTTTCTCTTGATCCGTAATTGACGACCTTGGGGCACCGTGTTTTAATACAATGTCCTCCACGATGAATTTGGCTAACTCGAATGCTTCGGCTGTTTTCACGACTTTTGTAATGGCATAGTGTGTCAGATAATCAGTGCAAACAATACTCCCTCTGTTGCCATTAGCAGACGATGGAAATCGTCTGAGGAGGTCAATCCCAACACGCTGGAAAGGCGTTTCGGCTGGTGGAATTGGTATGAATCGGCCAGGTGGTTTCTGAAGAACTGCCTTTCTTCTCTGGCACTCTCGACAGCGCGACACATAGTGACGGACACTCCTAAGTAAACGTGGTCAGAAAAATCTCTTGCGGATCCTATCGTATGTCTTAATAAATCCTAAACGTCCGGCCTCAGGTGTGTCATGGAATTTTTGTAGAACATTTAAGCTCATGTGTTTAGGAATCACTGGTAGCCTCCTCTTTCCAAACGGATCAAAGTTTTTCTTGCAAAGTAATCCATTAACTACATTAAATAGATCCTGGAGTGCTGCGAGACAGTCACTATCTTCATCAAAGACTTGATGGTCTTGCACAGGGTTTCTTGAGAGACAGTCGGCATCTTGGTGTTTTCTTCCACTTTTGTACACTATGGCAATGTCATACTCTTGAAGATGTAGTGCCAACCTGGCGAATCG
Organism: Schistocerca nitens; assembly: GCF_023898315.1. Lineage (NCBI taxonomy): Eukaryota > Metazoa > Arthropoda > Insecta > Orthoptera > Acrididae > Schistocerca > Schistocerca nitens. Next base: position 963,483,745 of record NC_064616.1, on the reverse strand, counting down.
TCCTGTTGGATCCTTAAGACCTGTCAACCAACAAAGTGGATGATGGTCTGTAACAACTATGAATGGCCTTCCATAGAGATACTGTCGAAATTTGCACTTTGCCCAGATCACAGCAAGACATTATCTTTCTGTAGTTGAGTAGTTTCTCTCGGCTTTTGTAAGTGTCCTAGAAGCATAGGCTATAACCTTCTCTTTTCCATCCGGAAGCTGCGCCAGAGCAGCACCGATCCCATACCCACTGGCATCTGTGTGTAGTTCTGTAGGTGCTCTCTCATCATACAGACCAAGTACAGGGCCAGTCGTCAAAGCTTTTCGCAGAACATCTAAAGAATCTTGTTGAGCACTACCCCAGGTAAGTTTAGCATCGGCTTTTAACAACTCTTGGAGTGGCCTGGCTTTGATACAAAAGTATTTGATAAAACGACGATAATAAGTACACAATCCGAGGAAGCTTCTCACATCTCTAATACTTTTAGGAATAGGAAATTCCGTTATAGCTCTCACCTTTTCTGGGTCTGGGCGCACACCTTCGTTTGACACAAGGTGTCCAAGTATTTTGATTTCTTTTGCTCCAGAGAGACACTTTCTTGGATTAAGTTTCAGTCCGGCTTGTTGGAGACACTTAAGAACGGCCCTCAGTCTTATGAAAAGTTGCTGGTGCATTACTCAAATCAAACGACATTACCTTAAACTCATATAGGCCCTTAGGGGTGACGAATACAGTTTTCTCACGATCAGCCTCATCTACTTCGATTTGCCAGTGTCCCGAGTATACGTCCATGGTTCAGAAAAACTTATCCCCCTTCAGACAATCTAGTGTATCGTCAGTTCGTGGAAGAGGGTAAACGTCCTTTTTAGTTATCTTATTAAGCTTCCTGTAATCAACACAAAGGCGCCATCTGCCACCCTTCTTCCTGACGAAAGCCATTGGTGACGACCATGGACTCTGCGAAAGCTGAATGATGTCATTCTTCATCATTCTCTCTACCTCGTCGCGAGTTATTCGACGTTCAGTTGCTGACATACGGTATGCTCTCTGGCTTATTGGTTGATGGTCTCCATTGCTAATCCGGCGCTTCACCCACGATTTGAAGAGAACTCTTGAAGAATGGAAAGTAGCTTCTTCTGTTGTTCCTTAGTGAGATCTGGTGATAGTCAAGCTAGAAGATCTTGTCTCGTAGTGGTAGCCTCGGCCTGGGAGGTTTCTATGACGCTCAGATGTTCTGCACTTAACGGCTCAGCGTTTGCTACGCACATGCGTCTTGGAAGGATCTGCGGTTTTCGGCGACAGTTAACTATCCACAATTCACCGAATCCGTTCTTAAACGAGAAGACAGGGGCTGGGATGACCAAGTTATTCTTCAGTGGTATGCTGCTCTTACATTCCACTACAACATCCATGGGTTGATGGATGGCATGATACATGACAGCTATCTTTCTAGCGCTGACGGCAGGAATGATCACTTCATCCAGCACACATAGTCTCCACACACTCGGATGCGCATCTTCCTGTCCACAGTATCTCATCTCGTCTAGAATAATCTTCGAGCGAACACAATCTATAATTGCTTGAGAAGCTTTCAAAAAGTCCCATCCGAGAATGACGTCATGACTACACTCTTGTAAGACGATGAATTCTAAGGCTGTGTGGCCACTTATACCGACACGAATGATACATCTTCCTGTAGGTTTTACATATTTCCCATTAGCCACCTTCAGCAGCGTTGTTGTCGACGAATACGGTTTTCTGTACTTCTCCGAAATGACTGAATATGATGCTCCAGAGTTAGCAAGAGCTTGGGCTGGTCGGCCATCCATGAGGATATCGACGTAGTTTCCTATCATTTTTTTAGTGATCGACGGCGGAGGATTTTTCTCTTCGGCCGCGTCGCCTCCAAGGAAGGTCGCACCCTTTGGTTTTCCAGGTTGCGGGGGCTAGGTGATCGGCTGGAGCTTCTAAACGGCGATGGAGACCTTGATCGGCGTGTTGGGGAGCGTCTTCTCCAGCGGCTAGCTTGCGACGATGATGACCTACGTCGTCCTGCACCCACATCTTCTTGTTCATCTTCGTCGTCCCGGAGTTGGCGTCGGCTAAGATCAGTCTGCTGTCTTCTGCGCGGGCGTCGTCAAATTTCCGCCGCCTTTCTGGACAATAGCGCACCACATGTCCCGGCCGTCCGCAGTGGAAACATACTGGTTGGTTATACTGGGTCCTCCAGACATCAGTCTTCCTTGGTGTCCAAACTGATCCCTCATGTGGCATTGTAGGAACGTAACTTAGCCTGGGTCACGACTTTTTTACCGGTTTAAAGGGAAATGAAGTACGAGAGATTGGGTTCAATGTCTGTTCAACTTCCTCCCTTATGACCTCTTGGAGCGTCTCGGTATTTTGCTCGTCGTGCAACCCAAGTGCCTTCTGAACTTCCTCTCTCACTATCTGACGAAGAATACGTGTGAAATCCGTTTCTTGCTCCATCACAGACATTGATACGACGTTTGGAAGCCGTTCAAACTTCTTGCGTGTAATTCTTTTTTAAAATGCCTTGCCTCGATATACTGGCACCATTTCATGAAGTCGTCTGCTGTGGAAACCTCCTTCGGGAGTAGGGCTTGATACATGTCCTCAGCAACACCCTTCATGAGATATGCAACCTTCATTCGAGGAGCCACTATTTTACACAGCTCCAAGACGTCTTGAATGTAGGATGCTGTCGTTGTGTGTCACCGAAATACTTGCGCAGTTCCGCTTGGAATACTTCCCAGCTTTGACTTTCTCCTCGTTGTTCTCATACCATTGCTTGGCAGTGCCCTCCAAGTAGAAAAATACGTTAGCCAAACACACGCTCATGTACCTTCAGCCACTTGTTTGTGTCTTGGCCATCGTCACCAGACAACCCCGAAGGATTTCTCATGTGGTGGCACGCAGTTGCTGTCATCGTGACGTCCTTTTCTTATTCTGTCTCCGATTCATTGCGATCTGTTGAATATGGCTCGAACTCGGGTTTCTCGCCACGTAAACGGCGGCTCTGTCGTGGCCTGATGGGAGCCACTGTGTCGTCGATAATGAGCGGTATCATAAGTTCCAATACCCAGCGTCTCCACCAGAATAATGTCACGTAGAGGAAGGTGCAAGTAGACGAATAACTAACACTAATTTCACTTAACGAAGGTTTATTCAGCACTTCCACATACAAGAGCACGGAGCGAACTGCCTCTGGCCAGAACACATACGGTATATATACAGCTACAGAACAGTTCACTACAATGATTCTTGCCATTTGTGGATACTTCTAGAATGTACTCGAACTAAATATCGAAATCAAAATTTTTCAGTTCAGTTGAGTTTTAAACTCACGACCCTCCATGCAACAATTTAGTATCATAACCACTACTCTACGACGCCTGCGCTGCACGGTTTTGTTCTGCGACAATATGTTTATGATTAGAGCAAGCGACAGCTTGCAGCAGTATATACTGAAAGGTCAACAGTTTACCTGCATACGAGTCTGTAATGTCATGAAACTAGTCGTAGTTAATAAAACGTTGTAACGCAGCTGCTAGGATTTTCATAATTTTAAATGTATCACCACAGCTCTGGTTGCCCCCCATACCAGGTGATTTGAATTCAAAATTTCGTGTATTATCTAAATATTACTACGTGCTTGTCTTTTTGCCCATTTTCTATATTTCATCTCTATTTTCTATATTTCATCTCTCATTTGCGTTTCATTGTATTCTGTTTCTCTTTTCAGTCAATCTTTGTCCAGTGACCCCCTTGAAACTTTCAACAACATTTGGTTCCTTCCATGTTTTCAGGTCCTTTCACTTTTAACTTCCCACCTTTCCTCAATTTCTTTACTTTTAATCTGCCTTTCATAAGCAATACATTTCGGTCAGAGTTCACATTTGCCCCTGGATATGTTTTGCAGTTTGTTTTAATCTCACAACGTATTCTTTCAATCTCTTCATCACCTGTAGTCGGCACAGAAATTTGTACTATTGAGATGGGTGATGGCTTCGTGTCTATCTTCGCAACGATAATCCGTTCACTATGTTGTTCATAGTAGCTTATGCGGATTCTTGTTTTCTTACATATTATTGGACATGTAAGTTGCGTTGCCTCTATTTAACTTTGTATTGATAACCTTGTACTCACCAGATCATAAATATTGTTCTTCCTGCCATGGTACTTTCCTAATTCCCACCTGTCTATTTTGCTCTTTTAATTCTCTAACCCACCTACCAGATAAAGGAATGCAACATTCACGCTCAGACCCCTAGACCGTCAGCTTTTTTCCCCCTGATGACAATATCTATCGCTTTATGTTTCCAAAAACGGTGTTGATTCATTTTTCTTTTAAGTTTTCATAAAGTACCCTTTGTTACTAGTTTTCTTCCACAAATATTTCAATTGTCTGCTCCGGCATATGTGAGGAATGGACAAGACGTTAACCGGGGCATAATATTCGCTAATTCTATCAACGGACAGTTCATTTCTGGCGCACCTGTGGACGCGTCTGGGTAAGCCACATGTTAGCTCCGTCGTCTGCTTTACGCTACACTGTGCTACGAGAGAGTCTCACGCGAGCCTGTAAAATGTATAAACAGCTGTGTAAGTACGCCAGTACTACTATCACCAAAGTTGTCTGTGCAGCAGACAGCGGAGTGCGCCGGACAAGATCCCACATGTCGCAGAGTGGACTGAGACAATGATGACTTTTCCAAAGCAAATTGCATAAATTGATCCGTAGTTCATATAAACCTGGTAACTGAGGACTGGATTTCCGCGAAGCATCCAAGCTTCACTATAAAACTTCCTATTTTCACTACCGAAAAATTGCACATATCTTTACCGTAAAATATTAGACATTACTGCCGCGAATGTAAAATGTACAACAGATTATTTTTAAAACACAGCGCAGAACACTGCTTGCACCAGTGAAACACTTGCCCGAGAGTGGGATATGCTGGAACATAAGTACAATTCTATTTACGAACTCCAGTAACGATAATTCACCACGTTGATATTGGTCGCACAATTCAGTTGCGTCACAATGATTTTCACGGTCATGTCTATTTATTTGTTTTATAATGCACTGTGTTAAAGAACAGACAAGTTCAGCTTCGCAACTGCTTTAAACTGTATTTAATAATACGATACACAACACGATCTGTATTAGTTTTTATGAAGTCCATTCTTTAAACGCTTAAAGTGACAAGGAAAAGACAAATGCACTTCGATATCACTGTCGAGACTTCATTGCCAATACCTACGTGAAGCACTGACTTGCGACTGCCCGGGAAATGAGGGCGCGTCGGTCGGCTTATCGTGAGTTTTTAGCGTGACATTTCACGAGGGCACGCTGAACCACTTGACAGTATGTGAAATCAATCACAATGCAATGTGTTCTCCTTGGTCATCACTGTACTTGTTTACCGTAACGTTACCGCGTTTCCGATAACGACCACGGGGGCAAAGTGCAATAATATTGTGGTCGGGTAGTACATGGAGATACCCAGCACACTACCGGACACAACATTCAGCCTTCACTATCTTGTGTAGCTCCAAGTACAGTGACTTTCACCTGTGCTCTAAAGTCAACACTCAACCTTCGATCTAACGCCATCTACGAGTAGCAATAGTTAAGCATGCAGGAGGGTGTGGAATAAACGTGGACTTGCAAAACTTACGTAATATGTAATTAGGAATTTTGTTTAGTGATATTGAAAATTTCACTTTTGCGGTTGCCGGCCGCTGGTGGCCGAGCGGTTCTGGCGCTACAGCCTGGAACCGCGCGACCGCTACGGTCGCAGGTTCGAATCCTGCCTCGGGCATGGATGTGTGTGTTGTCCTTAGGTTAGTTAGGTTTAAGTAGTTCTAAGTTCTAGGGGACTTATGACCTCAGCAGTTGAGTCCCATAGTGCTCAGAGCCATTTGAACCATTTTTGAACTTTTGCGGTTGTGAAAAAGTATTATTTTGCAGTAGTGGAAATTAATTTTTGAGGGATTTCTTTTACTTTTTTTACGCATTTGCTATACAGCTCTAGGAAAGCGTGAAAACTGCATCATCAAGAAGGAAGCTTGCAAATGATATGAAATATGCAGAATATTGAATCATGGGGTAGTAGCATGTGCATGAGTTACATACTGCTCTCTGAGGGATCTCTACAGGCCTATTCTCATACAATATTTATCAAAAGTCGTTTTTCATACTTTGAGGTCAGCACCATAAAAAAAAGCATTGCTTTGTTTAAGAGTTGTTGTTGGAAAAACGTTGCAGAACGACAGGTATATTAGCAACTGCCACCTCATACGAATTGTGCAAAATGCTATGAACTAACAGAAAGTGTTCAGTATGTTTCTTTTTACCATGTTAACCGATTCTTCCGTCGGTTCTTGGTGGAACAGCTTTATACCGCTCTCTTAGAAATTTCCTTTGAATGAACCAATTCCTTTAGGTTTCCTGAGAAATGAGAACCCAAAGACTGAAACGTTTGTTGTGAAAGCGACACATGCGCAACGTTACAGACCAGCTAGCCCCAAGTGTAGTGTAACGAACATTAAAGCTACTTGGGTGCAGTGCTAAAGACTTTTTTGTGCTTCCATTGACAAGGTTTTTGTCTGTAGTGGCGAGTAGAAGTCAAGTTTGATATATCGTTGTAGCCTCATGATAGGACTCTGTACCCCAATAAACTGCTAATATACAACTACGGACATCTATTAACGGATAAACGGATGCAAAAAGGTACTGTGCATATTTTAATTTTACGTATCCGAAACTAGATAAAACAAGTGATTAATTTCTCTCATTGTTTGCTTTTGTACCTGAGGATGCCAAACAGCAATTTAGTGAAGAGCTTACAAGAAGTGCAGACTTGCCTACGGTGAGTGACAATCAGCGGTTGGATAAAAAGTTTTATACCCTGGTGTAGTGAAAAACCATTACAAAAATTAGTGAAATAAATCATTAAATAATCGGTTCTGTTATATTATTATGGGAAGACATCGCGATAACATTTACTTTAATAAAACAAGTGTGATCGTAGAGGATATCGAAAAACAATACAGTTTGTCGTTTCACGGTATTTTAACAGCAGAACAGCAAGTACAGTGGTACATCAAATTATAGGACCTTTCGAACAAAATTTTGTGGATGAAAATAGTGAGAGGTTCTCTGATTTTTCTCAGCAAAATTCTCTGAAAATTTGTAATGTTTTTTTTAATCAACATAAAGAAATATATAATTACATATGGTCCAAAAATACATTGTATAAAATACGAAAATAGATTTATTATAGGTAAAAATCAAATAAAAATGGAAGCATAGGATATGATATAAAACAGAGGAGTTAACTCTGGGTTAATACCAATTAGTAAATTCCAAATTTCCCATCTGACAGATAGAGACTGAAGGAAACCACTGTCGTAGTACAGAAAAATCCAAACAAAAATGAAAGTACAGTATATTTGTTTTCGAAGAGTGTACAAGAAAAATTACAGGAGACTACATTTGGTAATACAGAAAATCTGTACCATTACATCATACACTGTTCAGTAACATTAAAGTGACCACCAGTCAAAAGCCTGAATAACTATCTTTTGCAGTGCGGACCGCTGCGAGATGTGCGGAAAGAAAGTGAATGAAGTCCTGGAAAGTGCCGGCAGGGATGTGGACCAATGACGACTCCTTGAGGACCCATGGCGCGAAAAGCCAGATCGAAGTGGTCCCAGAGATTCTCGACTAAGTTTCAGTCCGAATAAGCCGGCCGGGGTGGCCGAGCGGTTCTAGACGCTACAGTCTGGAACCGAACGACCGCTGCGGTCGCAGGTTCGAATCCTGCCTCGGGCATGGATGTGTGTGATATCCTTAGGTTAGTTATGTTTAAGTAGTTCTAAGTTCTACGGGACTGATGACCTCAGAAGTTAAGTCGCATAGTGCTCAGAACCATTTGAACCATTTTTTCAGTCCGAATAGTTTGGTGGCGAGGGGAGTATAGTAAACCCATCCTGGTGCTCTTCGAACCACGAACGTACAGTGCGAGTGGTGTGACACGTCGCATTGCTCTGTTGGTACATGCCATCGTGCCAGAAAACCAGACTGCATGTAGGGGTGGGTATGGTCCCCAGGGACAGAGGGAGACATGTTGATCGAGTGTGCCTTCCAGAAATAGGTGATTACCCAGGGAATACCACGAAAACATCCCTCAGACCATGACGCTCCCTCTTCTGACGTTGACCCAACCGATCACTGTCGCTTTCAGAAGTTTAAACACCTGTAATGTTCGGATAAAGTATTACTAGAGTCCTGCTTGACACAGTCAAGTCGTTTAAATATATGGTCATATCGTTGCAAAACGATACGAAATGGAACGAGCATGCGAGAACAGTGGTAGGGAAGGCGAATGGTCAACTTCGGTTTATTGGGAGAATTTTAGGAAAAAGTGGTACACCTGTAAAGGAGATGGCATATAGTACGATGGTGCGATCTATTCTTGAGTATAGGTAAAGTGTTTGGGATCCGCACCAGGTCGGATTGAAAGAAGACGCCGAATCTAGATTTGTTATCAGTAGGTTCGAACAACATGTAAGTGTTATGGAGATGCTTCGAGAACTCAAGTGGGAATCCGTGGAGGGAAGGCGACGATCTTTACGAGAAACGATATTGAGAAAATTTATAGGACGACATTTGAAGCTGACTGTCGAGCGATTCTACTACCGCCAACATACTTTGCGCGCAAGGACCATGAAGATAAGATACTAGAAATTTGGGCTCATACGGAGGCATATAGACAGACGTTTTTCCTACGCTTTATTTAAGAATGGAACAGGAAACGAAATGACTAGAGGTGGTACAGCTACAGCACCGTACGGTGGCTTGCAGAGTATCTACGTAGATGCAGATATAGATGAAAGGCCATCTGTCCGATGGAGCATGAAACGTGATTCATCTGACATGCCACCTGGCACCACTCAGTTGACGTCCAGTTCCGGTATTGGCGTGCAAATTAAGGCCTTCGTCGCTGATGAACTGCCGTAAGCATGGGTGCATGAACCATGCGCTGGCTGCGGAGGCCCACAGGCAGCTACGTTTGCTGAAACTTCGTTGGGTCACTGTTGGTAGCACCTTGGTTGATCTGGGCAATTAGTTGCTCAACAGTTGCACGACTTATTCGCCCGTACATATCTCCGCACCTGTCGTTCACCCCTGTCGTCTATGGCCTGTGGTGCGTCTGAGTTGTCTCGGCGGCGGTTTTTAGTTGCACCATTTTGCCATGCACGGTATACTTCAATCACGGCGGCATACGAATAGTTTACAGACTTAGTCGTTTCACAAATGCTTCCACTCGCTCTCTTTGATGGAAATCAGAATCGCGACACGCAGCGTTGAAATCATGCGGTTTTCGTATGAGAAGGCAAGGAAAACATTTCGGACACACCGCCGCTCGAATTGACACGAAAAGGCCTCAGGGACTGACATAAAGGGAGTCGGTAAAACCACCCCTTTCCCTGGGCCGTTGATCCCACACATTTCGCTGTTGAAATCTACAGATCGCAGTGCGATGAGCAATAGGAAGATGTTATTGACAACCTTTGAGACTGCTGACACCCTCGGACGTTTCAACTCTTCTCTAAGGACAACGTTGAGCTGCATTCCCACTGAACGTGACCGCACCTCTTCGGAAAAGAGGTTGGAACCTCTGGGGACCGTTCGAAACCATTTAACTAAATTCGAACGTGATCTGAAGCAGTAAAGGGTACCCATGCATTTTCAGCTTTTGTGTTAGCAGAAGAGCCAACACCGTATTACGATTGGAGGCCGAAATGTACGCGTTTTAGCTCACGCAGGCTGGCGTGAGGAGGGTAGAACTATACTGACGTGAGGTCTGGAACATGACAAGGAATGAGAATTCAGAAAGCGGACGTAATTAGTTTGATACTTAACTTTAATACATTAATGATGAACGTCGCTCTTGACGGAACATGATTCACAATATTATGTGTTCAGAATACATTCTTGAAGTAATTATAGTAACTGAATATGGCGCCTTGCTAGGTCGTAGCAAATGACGTAGCTGAAGGCTGGGCTGAACTGTCGTCTCTGCAAATGAGAGCGTATGTAGACAGTGAACCATCGCTAGCAACGTCGGCTGTACAACTGGGGCGAGTGCTAGGGAGTCTCTCTAGACTAGACCTGCCGTGTGGCGGCGCTCGGTCTGCAATCACTGATCGTGGCGACACGCGGGTCCGACGTATACTAACGGACCGCGGCCGATTTAAGGGCTACCACCTAGCAAGTGTGTTGTCTGGCGGTGACACCACATCAGTCCTGTTTTCCGCCCTCTTGTGGCGTGGTCACGCGGGAGAGCAACATTAACATGTGTGTGAATAAAATGGCAAAGCGCCCCTCTCAGACTCCCCCAGTTCTGCAACACCGTAGGTGCGCCCCATGTAATTTTGTTGTGCACCTTAGAAATGTAACTGTCAGAAACAATGGCAACGGTTCATCCTGGCTTGACCGAGCGAGGTGGCGCAGTGGCTAGCACACTGGACTCGCATTCGGGAGGACGACGGTTCAAACCCGCGTCCGGCCATCCTGATTTAGGTTTTCGGTGAGTTCCCTAAATCACTTCAGCCAAATGCAGGGATACTTTCTTTGGAAGGGCACGGCCGTCTTCCTTTCCCATCCTTCCCTAATCCGATGGGACCGATGACCTCGCTGTTTGGTGCCATCGCCCCAAGTCAACCAATCAGCCTGGCAGACAGGCAAACCGCACCCAAAGGGTATCGAAGTGGTTGCCTAGCCCTCAGGCGCTAGAGCAGGCGCCAGGCTGATTTGGTGTCAAAATTTCTGAAGGTACATTTGTAACATGCTCAACAAAGGTGTGTGGGTGGCACCGAGAATGTTGCCGATTTGGGGAGTCTTAGAGAGCGAGCTGTAAAAAACATAAGTACACATTACTGCTTCGGATCACGTTCAAATTTCGTTGAATGGTTTTGAAAGATCCCTAGTGGTCCCATCCTGTACTCCAAACGGACGAGATCACGTCCAATAGGGTTACAGCTCCACGGTGTCCTTAGAGAAGGGTCGAAAAGTCCGAGGGTGTCATCAGCGTCAAAGTTTGCCAAGAACATCTTCCTGTTACTCATCGCACTGCGAACTGTCGTTTTCAACCGCGAAATGTGTAGTAATCAAAGCCCCAAGAATAGGGGTGGTTCATTGACGCAATTTATGCCACCCACTGAGCCATTTTGTGTCAATTCTGAGCGTCGGTGTGTTTGAAATGTTTTCCTTGGCCACCCATAAGAAAACCGTGTGATTTCGACTCTGGGTGTCGCGGTTGTGACCCCTATCACAGAAACATCAAAAGAAGGGTTGAAATGTTGGTAACAGTGGTTCTGGCGACCTTCTCATCGTGTGACATGTCCTCGGTGACGTTGAGCAGAATTGTGGTGAAACTTGGTGTGAATGTGACATCGTTAGACAATCTCACAGCCCGCATGAACTTCTGTGCTGTGGCATTTTTTTCGCATGTGTCGACACTTTGCTGTTTGAGGCGTCGCCGATCCCGAGGGTGACGTCGCGTGACACCACGCGTTAGCACCATTACAGAAGAACAGAATATTGCAGTGCCTATGTTATGCCGAAATGCTGCGCAAGGTTTCTTGAGAGATGCATGCACGTCCGAAGGAAGAGGCACTGCGGTGACTACAACCGTTATGAAATACTTGAAATGTATTCGCAGCTGCTAATACGAACAACCAACAGCTGTATAAGACAATGAAAACAATGAAAATGTGCCGGACCGGGACTTGGACCCGGATTACCCGCTTATTGCAAGCGGTCGCCTTACCACTAGGCTATCCGAGCGCGACTCATGACCAGACCCAAACTCCCATATGTCATTGTTTCTGTGTCTCACCCTGTACTCGTAGACACATTATGTAATTATCGTACAGGTGATGACACTTTAGTCGAAATTCGCTGCCTGATATCGGAGGATAAAAACGATATTGCAGTGCCTGTGTTGTTAAGGAGAACGATGAAATGTTGCTTTTGACATGTATGCATGCATTTCCGAAGTAACATTCCTTCATTCTTCGTAACAGCACAGGCACTGAAATATCCTACTTATCCGCTGATACCAGGCATCGACTTTCAATTAAAATGTCCTCCCCGGTATGGGAATTGTGTAATAAGTATACGAGTACAGGTTGTGACACAGGAACGACGACATATGGAAGTTTGAGGGGGGCCGTCGGTCGTACATGGATAGCCACAGCAGTTAAAGGCGACTGCTCGCATACAGCGGGTAATCCGGGTTCCAGTCCCGGTCCGTCACAAATTTTCATTGTTGTCATTCTCTTATACAGCTGATGGTTGTTCGTATTCGCAACTGCGAATACATTTCATGTTTTTCATAACGGCTGTAATCACCACAGAGCCTGTTCCTTCGGACATGCATTTATGTTAGAAGGAATACCGCATCGTTCTTCTTCTTAGAAAAGGCACTGTAATATATAATTCATACATACAGGTATTTACATAATTACAAGTCTAGTTTGAGAAAGGTCAGACGGCTGTCAATTGTGGTCTTATAGTAGGAACCATATCGATATTTACCAGAAGTAACTCAGGGACGCCATGGAAACTTTAAATCATGTGCAGATGGAGATTGGAGCCTTCTTTCCCCCGAATGCAAGCCAGTCTGTATCAAGCAGCGCAACCGTATTCACTTCATCCCTTGCTCACAACCGAGCGAGGTGGCGCAGTGGTAGCTCACAGCTGCAGGTGGCGCTGACTTCGGTCGCGCAGCTTGAGGCTGTTGCCAATGGGCACCACTATGGGGAGTCGGACTTGGGTATCATGGGGATGTCAGCCTCGTCCCGTCTGTCCCCAGATCGGTGTGCCGCTTTGGTTGCCCCGGTTGCTGCCCGCAGTGGGGCTGAGCCCTCGCCTGTGGTTGATTGGGAGGTCGTTCCAAGGCGTGGCAGGCAGCGAAAGACGTCCCCAGAAGCTGATCAGAAAGCCTCCCGGGTGTGTCTGACAAACAGGTTTCAGGTACTGTCTCTGGATGAGCCAGATGCAGCTGCCTGCTCTGTTTCAGAGGATGATTCTCAGCCTTCAAGGTCCGGGCAATCGTAGAGGGTGGGCTTATTGGTAGTTGGGAGCTCCAATGTTAGGCGCGCAATGGGGCCCCATAGGGATATGGCGGCTAAGGAGGGGAAGAAATCCAGTGTGCACTCCGTGTGCATTCCGGGTGTAGTCATTCCTGATGTGGAAAGGGTCCTTCCAGATGCCATGAAGAGCACAGGGTGCAGACACCTGCAGGTGGTGGCACATGTCGGCACTAATGACGCGTGTCGCTTTGGATCTGAGGAAATTCTCTTTGGATTCCAGCGGCTATCTGATTTGGTGAAGGCTGCCGGTCTTGCTTACGAGATGAAGGCAGAGCTCACCATCTGCAGCATCGTTGACAGGACCGACTGCGGACCTTTGGTGCCGAGCCGGGTGGAGGGTCTGAATCAGAGGCTCCGACGTTTTTGAGACCGTGTTGGTTGCAGATTCCTTGACTTGCGCCATAGGGTGGTGGGGCTTCGGGTTCCGCTGAATAGGTCAGGAGTGTACTACACTCAGCAGGCGGCTACACGAGTAGCGGAGGCTGTGTGGCGCGTGGACTGGGCGGTTTTTTTTTTAGGTTAGAAGGCCTCGGGAAAGTACGGGGTGGGCTGCAATCTCAAAGCGTGCATGGTAAATACAGGACGTGCTTGGATCAAGGAACAGTCGGAATTGTAGTTGTAAATTGTTGTAGTAGTGCTGGGAAAGTCCCTGAGCTTCAAGCGCTAATAGAAAGCACAGAAGCTAAAACCGTTATAGGTACAGAAAGCTGGCTAAAGCCTGAAATAAGTTCTGCAGAAATTTTTAAGAAGTCTCAGACGGTGTTCAGGAAAGATAGATTAGGCAGAATTTGTGGTGGAGTGTTTGTGTCTGTCAGTAGTGGTTTATCTTGTAGTGAAGTCAAAGTACACTCCTGGAAATTGAAATAAGAACACCGTGAATTCATTGTCCCAGGAAGGGGAAACTTTATTGACACATTCCTGGGGTCAGATACATCACATGATCACACTGACAGAACCACAGGCACATAGACACAGGCAACAGAGCATGCGCAATGTCGGTACTAGTACAGTGTATATCCACCTTTCGCAGCAATGCAGGCTGCTATTCTCCCATGGAGACGATCGTAGAGATGCTGGATGTAGTCCTGTGGAACGGCTTGCCATGCCATTTCCACCTGGCGCCTCAGTTGGACCAGCGTTCGTGCTGGACGTGCAGACCGCGTGAGACGACGCTTCATCCAGTCCCAAACATGCTCAATGGGGGACAGATCCGGAGATCTTGCTGGCCAGAGTAGTTGACTTACACCTTCTAGAGCACGTTGGGTGGCACGGGATACATGCGGACGTGCATTGTCCTGTTGGAACAGCAAGTTCCCTTGCCGGTCTAGAAATGGTAGAACGATGGGTTCGATGACGGTTTGGATGTACCGTGCACTATTCAGTGTCCCCTCGACGATCACCAGTGGTGTACGGCCAGTGTAGGAGATCGCTCCCCACACCATGATGCCGGGTGTTGGCCCTGTGTGCCTCGGTCGTATGCAGTCCTGATTGTGGCGCTCACCTGCACGGCGCCAAACACGCACACGACCATCATTGGCACCAAGGCAGAAGCGACTCTCATCGCTGAAGACGACACGTCTCCATTCGTCCCTCCATTCACGCCTGTCGCGACACCACTGGAGGCGGGCTGCACGATGTTGGGGCGTGAGCGGAAGACGGCCTAACGGTGTGCGGGACCGTAGCGCAGCTTCATGGAGACGGTTGCGAATGGTCCTCGCCGATACCCCAGGAGCAACAGTGTCCCTAATTTGCTGGGAAGTGGCGGTGCGGTCCCCTACGGCACTGCGTAGGATCCTACGGTCTTGGCGTGCATCCGTGCGTCGCTGCGGTCCGGTCCCAGGTCGACGGGCACGTGCACCTTCCGCCGACCACTGGCAACAACATCGATGTACTGTGGAGACCTCACGCCCCACGTGTTGAGCAATTCGGCGGTACGTCCACCCGGCCTCCCGCATGCCCACTATACGCCCTCGCTCAAAGTCCGTCAACTGCACATGCGGTTCACGTCCACGCTGTCGCGGCATGCTACCAGTGTTAAAGACTGCCATGGAGCTCCGTATGCCACGGCAAACTGGCTGACACTGACGGCGGCGGTGCACAAATGCTGCGCAGCTAGCGCCATTCGACGGCCAACACCGCGGTTCCTGGTGTGTCCGCTGTGCCGTGCGTGTGATCATTGCTTGTACAGCCCTCTCGCAGTGTCCGGAGCAAGTATGGTGGGTCTGACACACTGGTGTCAATGTGTTCTTTTTTCCATTTCCAGGAGTGTAGATACTCTGTGCGAATTGGTATGGGTGGAGGTTATACTTAACAACCGAACTAAGTTAATAATTGGCTCCTTCTACCGACCCCCAGACTCCGATGATACAGTTGCTGAACAGTTCAGAGAAAATTTGAGTTCAAAAAAATGGTTCAAATGGCTCTGAGCACTATGGGACTTAACAGCTGAGGTCATCAGTCCCCTAGAACTTAGAACTACTTAAACCTTACTAACCTAAGGACATCACACTCATCCATGCCCGAGGCAGGATTCGAACCTGCGACCGTAGCTGTCTTGCGGTTCCAGACTGACGGGCCTAGAACCGTACGGCCACACCGGCCGGCGAAAATTTGAGTCTCGTAACAAATAAATACCTTACTCATACGGTTATAGTTGGTGGGGACTTCAACCTTCCCTCGATATGTTGGCAAAAACACTTGTTCAAAACCGGTGGTAGGCAGAAAACATCTTCCGAGATTGTCCTAAATGCTTTCTCCGAAAATTATTTCGAGCAGTTAGTCCACGAACCGACGCGAGTTGTAAATGGTTGCGAAAACACACTTGACCTCTTAGCCACAAACAATCCAGAGCTAATAGAGAACATCATGACTGATATAGGGATTAGTGATCACAAGGTCGTTGTAGCTAGGCTCAATACCGTTTCTTCCAAATCCATCAGAAACAAACACAAAATAATTTAATTTAAAAAAGCGGATAAAGTGTCACTAGAAGCCTTCCTAAGAGACAATCTCCATTCCTTCAGAACTGACTAAGCAAATGTAGACGAGATGTTGCTCAAATTCAAAGATATAGTAGCAACAGCAATTGAGAGATTCATACCTCATAAATTGGTAAGAGATGGAACTGATCCCCCATGGTACACAAAACAGGTCCGAACGCTGTTGCAGAGACAACGGAAAAAGCATGCGAAGTTCAGAAGAACGCGAAATCCCGAAGATTGGCTAAAATTTACAGACGCGCGAAATTTGGCACGGACTTCAATGCGCGATGCCTTTAATAGGTTCCACAACGAAACATTGTCTCGAAATTTGGTAGAAAATCCGAAGAAATTCTGGTCGTATGTAAAGTACACAAGCGGCAAGGCGCAGTCAATACCTTCGCCGCGCAGTGCCGATGGCACTGTTACCGACGATTGCGCCGCTAAAGCGGAGTTATTGAACGCAGTTTTCCGAAATTCCTTCACTAGGGAAGACGAATGGAATATTCCAGAATTTGAAACACGAACAGCTGCTAGCATGAGTTTCTTAGAAGTAGATACCTTAGGGGTTGCGAAGCAACTCAAATCGCTTGATACGGGCAAGTCTTCAGGTCCAGATTGTATACCGATTAGGTTCCTTTCAGATTACGCTGATACAATAGCTCCCTACTTAGCAATCATATACAACCGCTCGCTCACCGATAGATCTGTACCTACAGATTGGAAAATTGCGCAGGTCGCACCAGTGTTTAAGAAGGGTAGTAGGAGTAATCCATCGAACTACAGACCTACATCATTGACGTCGGTTTGCAGTAGGGTTTTGGAGCATATACTGTATTCAAACATTATCAATCACCTCGAAGGGAACGATCTATTGATACGTAATCAGCATGGTTTCAGAAAACATCGCTCTTGTGCAACGCAGCTAGCTCTTTATTCGCACGAAGTAATGGCCGCTATCGACAGGGGATCACAAGTTGATTCCGTATTTCTATATTTCCGGAAAGCTTTGACACCGTTCCTCACAAGCGACTTCTAGTCAAGCTGCGGGCCTATGGGGTATCATCTTAGTTGTGCCACTGGATTCGTGATTTCCTGTCAGGAAGGTCGCAGTTCGTAGTAATAGACGGAAAATCATCGAGTAAAACCGAAGTGATATCAGGTGTTCCCCAGGGAAGCGTCCTGGGACCTCTGCTGTTCCTGATCTATATAAATGACCTGGGTGACAATCTGAGCAGTTCTCTTAGGTTGTTCGCAGATGATGCTGTAATTTACCGTCTATTAAGGTCATCCGAAGACCAGTATCAGTTGCAAAGCGATTTAGAAAAGATTGCTGTATGGTGTGGCAGGTGGCAGTTGACGCTAAATAACGAAAACTGTGAGGTGAACCACATGAATTCCAATAGAAATCCGTTGGAATTCGATTACTCGATAAATAGTACAATTCTCAAGGATGTCAATTCAACTAAGTACCTGGGTGTTAAAATTACGAACAACTTCAGTTGGAAAGACCACATAGATAATATTGTGGGGAAGGCGAACCAAAGGTTGCGTTTCATTGGCAGGACACTTAGAAGATGCAACAAGTCCACTAAAGAGACAGCTTACACTACACTCGTTCGTCCTCTGTTAGAATATTGCTGCGCGGTGTGGGATCCTTACCAGGTGGGATTGGCGGAGGACATCGAAAGGGTGCAAAAAGGGCAGCTCGTTTTGCATTATCACGTAATAGGGGAGAGAGTGTGTCAGATATGATACGCGAGTTGGGTTGGAAGTCATTAAAGCAAAGACGTTTTTCGTCGCGGCGAGATCTATTTACGAAATTTCAGTCACCAACTTTCTCTTCCGAATGCGAAAATATTTTGTTGAGCCCAACCTACATAGGTAGGAATGATCATCAAAGTAAAATAAGAGAAATCAGAGCTCGAACAGAAAGGTTTATGTGTTCGCTTTTCCCGCGCGCTGTTCGGGAGTGGAATGGTAGAGAGATAGTATGATTGTGGTTCGATGAACCCTCTGCCAAGCACTTCAGTTTGAACTGCAGAGTAATCATGTAGATGTAGATGTAGACTCGCATTCGGGAGGACGACGGTTCAGTCCCGCGTCCGGCCATCCTGATTTAGGTTTTCCGTGATTTCCCTTAATCGCTCCAGGAAAATGCTGGGATGGTTCCTTTGAAAAGGCAGCCGAATTCCTTCCCCATCCGTCCCTAATCCGATTAGACCGATGACCTCGCTGTTTGGTCTCTTCCCCCAGACAACCCAACCTCCTTTGTTCACAACACTGTTTTGCAAAAAAGTTATTTAATACTGTACAAAGCCAGTGTTATACTGGTAATTAATTTCTCAGTAATGATCACCACGTGTACTGTATATAAGCATTCTTCTATAGTGTAACACCAGTCTCACTGTCACTGTTGTGTTGTGCATCTCAACTCTCAATTTGCTTGCCTAAAAAATTGAGTCAACTTGAGTGAGATATTGGAGCTGTAAGTAGAATAAAATGTTAGTATTATCTACCACGGCGCTTAGAATTAGGTTTTCATGATTTCTGTTTCCAACCAAACAAACGTGTGACCAATCGGACTGCTCTTCTGTGCATACGCTTTATCTCTCTGATAGTCCCACCCGACTTGGCTCTCGTATACGTCGGCAGCATTCCAGTAGGCGCTGGGAAAGTGTTTTGCATGCAACATCTTTCGCTGTCCAACTAACAGCTGTTAGTAGTCTGCATGTGCCTTACAGTGTGACTGTAAACTGGAGATCGAGCAGCGCTAAAGGTACCAGAAGATGCTTTCACGGAAAAGTACTTAAACTTGAAACGTTACGGTGGTATTTCGTGTCCCTACCCAAGCGCATCACCAAATATAAAAAATGTTCAAATGTGTGTGAAATCTTATGGGACTTAACTGCTAAAGTCATCAGTCCCTAAGCTTACACACTACTTAACCTAAATTATCCTAAATACAAGCACACACACCCACGCCCGAGGGAGGACTCGAATTCCGCCGGGACCAGCTGCACAGTCCATGACTGCAGCCCCTAGACCGCTCGGCTAATCCCGCGCGGCACCAAATATAAGATTATGTATCATGTCAAGTTAAGCTAAAAATGAATTGGTGTGTACCAGGCTGTGAAACATGTACTAAAGATTCTGCAGTTAATTAATAGAATCCCCACACAAATCAAAGTTACAGTTTGATTTATATGCAATTTTAAACCTAGCGGAGCTGTAGAATTCAGCGGAGTGGAAGACAGCAATATTTGCCATTGTTCTAGAAGGCGAGGGGAGAAACGGCCGAGCGAGCTTTGATGATGCTGACGTTGTTGGAAGGTTCAACAGGGGGAGGACAAACGCGACTTTCTCGAATCTTCTAGAATGTTGGTGTATACACTTTCGGCAAAACCAAAAAGTAAGACACAGTTTGAGTGGAGAGATACTCTTTTGGCTGAGAGGACTGAGCTCACCCCTGTCCCTGAAACAGTACAGAAATAAAATGGTCCGTCACACTGCTTGGATAAGAAATATCCATACTAAAATGTTAATAATAATAAGCGTTCGTCAGAGTTTGTCCCAACAGAAATATTTTAATTATCTTGGCTACGAAAATTGACGTATCTGATATCATTGAAAAGAGATAGTTTACAAACAAGAGTAGCGGTCCCTTGTTCGAAGCGGATTGTGGCGAGGTTTGGCCGAGCGCTGGTCATGTCTCTTGAGGTGATCGAATCGCAGTGAAACAATAGGCTGAAGTAATAGTTTATTTGATTTAAACGTAGCTAGACCAACTGAAAAAAGCGTATACCGCTGCACGGCGTCATTGCTCTCCACTGTGATGATATGTCGGGCTATGCCAACTATCCTGCTGTAGATATTCTCAGTGCTTGGTTTACATGATCGCAGATGGCCTGGTGACTGCGACTGATAGTAGTGAAGAATATCTCGGTGAATGAAATTTTGGACAGGCGTTGTTGAATGTGTGTGAATTATGCTCACCTGGGTGATTAATGCCTCACAGGGGGCAGATGACGTTTACAGCCTGCATTGTCTAGCAGCTAGTCGACTCGCCAAACCAAACAGGTGAAGGCGAGTCAGAGAGCAATTACGCATGCCTATATCTCGGCTAGCCACCACAGCAGACAGATGTTTTTCATAGGGACGTTGTGCGAGGGCTGTTCAAAAAACATCAAACTTTTATTTATAAAATCAGTCTTTATTAATAACTTGAATACACATTATAAATGTTCCACAATAATATTTATTTAATAGTTCGTTATGAACTGGATTTCGTCTCCTTAGACCATCATCAGATAACTTTATACTTAACAGATAGTCCACACAACTTCACCGAGAATTCACAGCTGTACAAAGATTGCGTTACGAAGATGTGTGACAGTTTATGACAATGTTGATTAAGACACAAGTATAACGTAATACCTAAAGAGACACTAAACAAATAACAAGCGTCTTACCTAATGGTGAGAGAAATAATAACTGGCTGCTGCTACTTTAATAAGGGAGAGTAATGGAACAGTGTTTGGTCATTAAGGACCAGGTCAGGATTCTTTGATTGGTATTTATTTTAGGTAATGTTAGTTTTCTGCATTTAGTTCCATCATATGAATGACATTCATTCACAGCATGTTCAGCAAAGGTGGAATCTTTCTTTTTCAGACTCCAACTCCATTCATGCTCAGTCAGTCTAGTAATTACAGCCCTACTTGACTGACCTACATATGATTTGCCACACAAATTGCAGGAAATTCTATAAATTCCACTCTGTTCTAAAGATCGAATCTTATCTTTACTACTGAATAGAAGGTGGTCAACAGTATTCCTAGTGTAAATAGCTGGGAGTGTATTTCATGGATTTTAGTTTCCTGGCAAGCTTGGGGTCCATTTGTCATTAGTGTCGTTTTGTGATGTCTGTGGAGGATAAGGAAGTGCTGTTATCCTTTGTCTGTTCTTTTTGCTGAATATGTTATCAATTAGTGTAGGACTACGACTGCTGTATGCTATTTCTTGGTTTTAAATTCATTTTCAGAATCTGGTTTGGTTTGTGGTATATATAGTAGGCAGTGCACCATGGAGTAAAAGGCTGGATGATTGTTTGTTTTGGTTATGCTGGAAACTGGCTGGTGTTATTGTGTATGCTGAGATTACTTTCCTGTATACCTTAAATAAATGTTGTTGCTCAACTAATGTCAATGGTGAGGTCTAAAAAGTTAATAGAGTCTCCTCCCAACCCCATTATAAACTTGAATTACTATGGTGTGAATTAAAATGTTGAAAAAATTTATTTAATTTCTGATGGTACCTTTCCACAAGCACAGTACATCATTCCCATACTAAATCCAATACTGTATTTTAGAACTTAGAGGCTCTTTATTTAAAAACGTTTGCTCAAAATTGTCCATAAAGATTTCAGCTAATAATACTGTGTATCGAAGTTATTGATATGTCTATGTTCCTCCAAGAACCGAAGGATATTCCATTAAAAAATCAGTCTTTGTTCAGAAACAACTATTTGACTATAGTAACCTTCAAAGTTTGTGTCTCACTGCTTCATAAAGTTAACGCAGAACCCCTAGGCAGCTAGGCAGCACTTTTTATTGCCATTAGTACCTTCTGGGGCGCACTCATGATGGACCTCGCCACTGGAGTAAAAATAAAAAAGCCGTCAGCATTAATTTCACACTACTACGGACCTGTTGCGTTGTTTTGGGTCTCGGGGATGAGGGGGGCTCCATTACGATGACTGGCACTTTGTTTCTGGGTTATACCCATTACCTGGAACTTACAACCGGTGATCTCCGTCTTAAGAATGTTGGGATTACTGTTCACAGTATCCAGAATAATGTCCTGTACGATCTCCGTACGCGGTTCCTTCCGTGATCACCAGGGTCCTTATATGACCAATAACAACCTTATTTGCTGATGTTGAGGTCCTACCTGAACGTGTTTCACTTTTCACTGATGAGCGGCCATTTTCGAAACGGTTGTACCACTCCTGTATATTACTGTTCACAGTATCCAGAATAATGTCCTGTACGATCTCCGTACGCGGTTCCTTCCGTGATCACCAGGGTCCTTATATGACCAATAACAACCTTATTTGCTGATGTTGAGGTCCTACCTGAACGTGTTTCACTTTTCACTGATGAGCGTCCATTTTCGAAACGGTGGTACCACTCCTGTATTTGTCTGGTACCAACTGCTTCGTCCCCAAACACTTCTCAAATCTTGCGGATAGCTTCAACTTGAGAATCACCACGCTTACAACAAAATTTGATGCAATAATGTTGTTCCATACAAAATCCGAAAACTAGTGCTTACACGTGTTCACTTGTCAACGGGTAGTCAGCGACTGATTGTTTCCTCAGTTGTGAAAAAATTCAGGCACGTGTACTACGTATGCCTACAAACATAGAAAACGCGCGTGCCCCGATATTGTTTATAGTTTCAACAATAAAAAATAAGGACAGATAGTTTCTGAACTGCCCTCGTACGTATACATCTCACCTATCTGGTAGGAGCCGTTGAGGAATTACGATATAGATGAATAAGTTACAAAGCAGTGCAGCATTGCCAGCAAATCTGACGAATACTGCAATATGAAGTACCAAAGATGAAAGAGTTTGGAAAGCCTTTTCTGTGTAACAGAGGGTTTCGGAGATACCACTGGGAATGCAGCAATAAGGTGGTAGCCTCACCCTTTAAACTAGCAGTGAGCGTTTTACAACCGTCTGCTACCGCTTTGGAAAGGACACTTTTTTTTTTTCACTAGCTGCTTATATTTTATGACCCACCGTCTAATTTCTTATGGTGGGTCGTATGTTGCCACTTAGCCGCTGTGACTGGGTCCGGGGTCCGGGGTCCGGAGTGACTGAAAGTAACACCACACCGGCTCCCGTCCCCACTTTTTTTGTGCAGCATTAGAAAAACTTATAACTAATACAAAATCAAGTAAGATATTAATAAACAAAGCGAAATTAAATATTTAGAAAGAAGGAAGGAAGAGAACTGAATAGAGAAGGGATAGGTATAATATTGCCCGTCACCTGGTTGTGGGCGGCGGCCCGGGTCTTGGAATGACCCTCAAGACGCTGGCCGTTGCTCACCATGCCTTTAACATCTACCATCCTAAAAACTACCTTAACTAGGAGAGATTAGGGTACGTTAAAGCTAGAAACTAACCCTAAGACCTCCATGTCCAGCCTGCTAAACTATTTACGATATACAATAGAGAGGTAACTGATTTTGTGCTTGGCTCAACGTTGCTAATGAAAGGGTACTTGTGGTAAAAGTAATAAGGTAATGACGCTAACGGTTTGTGTTGAGCCTACAAGACTCCTAGTAGAGTACATCAGGCGCAAGCACCTCCCGGCCCCGCCGACAACACGACCTGAACGGTGGTTTTCCCCGATCTACCATAGGTATCCGTCGGGTTGGGCTCAAAGGAGAGGAACCACAATTAAGATCCTTCCATCCAGGACGTGCGCCACCTCTTACCAGGGGGGCGTAGGTCCCTTGAAGAGGTGCCTAACTTTAAGCTTCAGATCAGAAGTTGTTAGTGTAGTGGAGGTTGAGGTATAGGCTATGTAGGTTGGTTGTACAAACAGTTCACGCTGAGCCAATGAGACTTACAATGATACGTGGTGTGGCAGTTAGCACCTTCAGGCCCCGCCAGCACCACAGCCTGAGCGGTGGATTTTCCCCGACCTACCATAGGTGTCCGTCGGGTTGGGCTCAAAAGAGTTGTACCACAATTAAGATCCTTCCATCCAGACTGTGCGCTGCCTCTTAACGAAAGGCGTAGGTCCCTTGAAGAGGTACCTAGCTTTAAGCTCTTATTAGACATGGAGATGCTGTTAACTATTTACATATAAGGTGCAATCTGTTTTTAGGATTGTGTGTGACTTGTGCACCACTTGTCGGTTGTTCCACTCTGTTCTTTGAATTTGACTTGGTTGACACTATGGATCATCCGCGCTGGACGCTTCAATATCTTGGAAAGGACAGGTAACAGGGACGGAACACAAGCAGTAGGCAATCAACTGCGACAGGGCTGCGGCAGTTGCTTTGTAAACCTGTCCTCTGGGAAGGCGGTGTGATGGGGGTCCAGTACGATTTTAGCAGATTACAAAAACATGCCGCAACACCTACCATCTCACAACTGGCGCCGCGTATGTTCTTAGAGCTACTCCACAGAAGCTAAGTGAAAAGATTTATTTGCAATTGCTAAGTGCTCTTGTATAATTCCAGAACAGAATGGCTGAGAGTAGAGAGTAATTAAACTAACACAAAAAATCATAAGACCAAGTTGTGCGATATAAACGAAAGTTGGTAGGCGTGTTTCTACATCTGTAAGCTGATGTCTGTTCAGATTTCACACCAGTCGCATAAGATTTACGCTAGTCGCGTCACTATTAGTATGCAAATCATATTTGCTTTAAATACACGCTGTAAAGGTCGTGAGCGTTAGTTAGCTTTGAGATAGGACGTGCTGAGCTGAGGGTAGTCAGCAATGCCTTTAAGGTAACAAAGACACCATTATCAACACCTCACCTGCTACGAGAAGCAGGATGGTCCTTCTGCGATATTGCAGAAAGATGTGACAGGAATGTAGCGACTGCACGCGATTTCTGGCAGCAGTGTTCACGGGAAGTTTCGTTCGCAAGGTGACAGGGCTCCGGATGGGGACGTGGTACTTCCGTGAGTTAAGACCGTAGTTTTCGGCGTATGGCTCTGGTGCATCGTACTGCGTCTGCGGCAGTCTGAGAAGCAGCTGGCACCACAGTGACACAACGACCTGTTACAAATCGATTCCTTCAAGGACAGCCCCAAGCCAGTCGCTGTGTACCGTGCATTCTACTGAACCCAAACCACTGCCATACATCAGCGGTGACCAGTAAGAACTCATTGGAGGGCAGCATGGAGATCTGTGGAGTTTTCTGATGAAAGCTGGTTCTGCCTCGGTGCCAGTGATTGCCGTGTGTTGGTTAGATGGAGGCCAGTGGGGGCCCTGTAACCAACCTGTCCGCATGCTAGATACACAGGAACTACAACTAGAGTTATGGTCTGGGATGCGAGTTCGTATGACAGCAGGAACGCTCTCGTGGCATCCCAAGCACCCTGACTGCAAAACTGCACGTTAATCTGGTGATTCGATATGTTGTACTGCCGGCCGAAGTGGCCGCGCGGTTCTGGCGCTGCAGTCTGGAACCGCGAGACCGCTACGGTCGCAGGTTCGAATCCTGCCTCGGGCATGGATGTGTGTGATGTCCTTAGGTTAGTTAGGTTTAACTAGTTCTAAGTTCTAGGGGACTAATGACCTCAGCAGTTGAGTCCCATAGTGCTCAGAGCCATTTGAACCATTTATGTTGTACTGCCATTCATGAACAGCAGTCCAGGGGGTGTTTTCCATCACGATAACGCTCGCTTACATATCGCTGTTGTAACCCAACATACTGTACAGAGTGTCGACATGTTGACTTGGCATGCTCGTTCACCAGATCTGTCTCCAGTCGAGCATATACGGGACATCATTGGGCGTTAACTTCATCCACAAACAACGTCAACCGTCCCAACACTGACTGATCAAGTGCCACAAGCATGGAACTCCACCCCAAAAACTGGTATCTGGCACCTGGCCGGAGTGGCCGAGGGGTTCTAGGCGCTACAGTCTGGAACCGCGCGACCGCTACGGTCGCAGGTTCGAATCCTGCCTCGGGCATGGATGTGTGTGATGTCCTTAGGTTAGTTAGGTTTAAGTAGCTCTAAGTTCTAGGGCACTGATGACCTCAGAAGTTAAGTCCCATAGTGCTCAGAGCCATTTGCATCATTTTATTTCGTGCCTGCATTCAACATTCTGGTAGTTGCACCGGCTATTAATGTACCATCATTTTACATTTGCAATGAATTATCTCGCATTTACATTAACCTGTGATCTCGCAATGTTAATCACTTCAATATGTTACCTAGACAAATGTAATCCTAAAATTTCATTAATCTACATTACTTATTGTTCTGGTGTTGTGATTTCTTCGCATTAGAGTAGTTTCTAGGTCACATGGTGGCACTGAAGGTAATATTCAATTTGATAGAAATAAGGCTGATTTCAACAGCACTGAATTTTTCAGTCCTAACATGTACTGAACTTGTATTGGCAATGATGAAAAAACTTCTGAAGAACTTCCTAGTGTGATATTAGTAGATCAGTTGAAAATAGAATCAGTTACACTTAATGTGAGTGGTTCAGTACGTGGTGGTACGGATGATATTCACATAATGACGGGATCTACAGATGGGGATCCATAATTTAGAGATGTCAAAAGCGGTGGGCAAAATGTTTTGATGTTATCTGTAATAGATGCACTCAGGGGTTCCAGACCACATCTAAAAAATGACAGTGCAGTTATAAAAACTAAAATTAATAATTTGCAAACACATGATGGATCTTGCCGTTGGTGGGGAGGCTTGCGTGCCTCAACGATACAGATAGCCGTACCGTAGGTCCAACCACAATGGAGGGGTATCTGTTGAGAGGCCAGGCAAACGTGTGGTTCCTGAAGAGGGGCAGCAGCCTTTTCAGTAGTTGCAGGGTCAACAGTCTGGATGATTGACTGTTCTGGCCTTGTAAGACTAACCAAAACGGCCTTGCTGTTGTGGTATTGCGAATGGCTGAAAGCAATGGGATACTGCAGCCTTATTTTTTTCCAAGGGTATGCAGCTTTACTGTATGATTAAATGATGATGGCATCCATTTGGGTAAAATATTCCGGAGGTAAAATAGTCCCCCATCAGGAGAAAGAAAACTGGTGTTCTACTGATCGGAGCGTGGAATGTCAAATCTCTTAATCGGGCAGGTAGGTTAGAAAATTTAAAAAGGGAAATGGATAGGTTAAAGTTAGATATATAGGAATTAGTGAAGATCGGTGGCAGGAGGAACAAGACTTTTGCTCAGGTGAATACATGGTTATAAATACAAAATCAATTAGGGGTAATGCAGGAGTAGGTTTAATAATGAATAAAACAATAGGAGTGCGGGTAAGCTACTACAAACAGCATAGTGAACGCATTATTGTGGCCACGATAGACACGAAGCCCATACCTACTACAGTAGTACAAGTTTATATGCCAACTAGCTCTGCATATGATGAAGAAATTGATGAAATGTGTGATGAAATAAAAGAAATTATTCAGGTAGTGAAGGGAGACGAAAATTTAATAGTCATGGGTGACTGGAATTCGATAGTAGTAAAAGGAAGAGAAGGCAACGTAGTAGGAGAATACGGATTAGGGCTAAGAAATGAAAGAGGAGGCCGCCTGGTAGAATTTAGCACAGAGCATAACTTAATCATAGCTAACACTTGGTTCAACAGTCATGAAAGAAGGTTGTATACATGGAAGAACGCTGGAGATACTAGAAGGTTTCAGACAGATTATATAATGGTAAGACAGAGATTCAGGAACCAGGAGGTTTTAAATTGTAAGCCATTTCCAGGGGCAGATTTGGACTCTGACCACAATCTATTGGTTATGAACTGTAGATTAAAACTGAAGAAAATGAAAAATGTGGGAATTTAAGGAGATGGGACCTGGATAAACTGACTAAACCAGAAGTTGTACAGAGTTTCAGGGAGAGTATAAGGGAACAGTTGACAGGAATGGGGGAAACAAATACAGTAGAAGAAGAATGGGTAGCTTTGAGGGATGAATCAGTAAAGACACCAGAGGATCAAGTAGGTAAAAAGACGAGGGCTAGTAGAAATCCTTGGATAACAGAAGAGATACTGAAATTAATTGATGAAAGGAGAAAATACAAAAATGCATAAAATGAAGCAGGCACAAATGAATACAAACGTCTCAAAAATGAGATCGACAGGAAGTGCAAAATGGCTAAGCAGGGATGGCTAGAGGACAAATGTAGGGATGTAGAGGCTTATCTCATGAGGGGTAAGATAGATACTGCCTACAGGAACATTAAAGAGACCTTTGGAGAAAAGAGAACCACTTGCATGAATATCAAGAGCTCAGATGGAAACCCAGTTCTAAGTAAAGAAGGAAAAGCAGAAAGGTAGAAGGAGTATATAGAGGATCTATACAGGGGCAATGTTCTTGAGGACAATATTATGGAAATGGAAGAGAATGTAGACGAAGATGAAATGGGAGATACGATACTGCGTGAAGAGTTTGACAGAGCACTGAGAGTATAAACAAGGCCCCAGGAGTAGACAACATTCCATTAGAACTACTGACAGCCTTGGGAGAGCCACACCTGACAAAACTCTACCATCTGGTGAGCAAGATGTATGAGACAGGCGAAATACCCTCAGACTTCAAGAAGAATATAATAATTCCAATCCCAAAGAAAGCAGGTGTTGACAGATGTGAAAATTACCGAACTATCAGTTTAATAAGTCACAGCTGCAAAATACTAACGCGAATTCTTTACAGACGAATGGAAAAACTGGTAGAAGCCGGTCTCGGGGAAGATCAGTTTGCATTCCGTAGAAATGTTGGAACACGTGAGGCAATAGTGACCTTATGACTTATCTTAGAAGAAAGATTAAGGAAAGGCAAACCTACGTTTCTAGCATTTGTAGACTTAGAGAAAGCTTTCGACAATGTTGACTGGAATACTCTCTTTCGAATTCTGAAGGTGGCAGAGGGAAAATACAGGGAGCGAAAGGCTATTTACAATTTGTACAGAGACCACATGGCAGTTATAAGAGTCGAGGGATATGAAAGGGAAGCA